>NW_006399864.1:7057407-7058941 GCF_000299155.1 Elephantulus edwardii
AGTGGTGGGAATGAATGTGTTTGAGACAGTGAGGTTGGCACAGGATAGAACGGCGTTTAGGGCTCTTGTACATAGGGTCGCTATGAATCGCAAACAAACTCTATGGCACGTAACAACAACAACAACAACATCATCCCTCTAAATTTTGACACCTGGAAATTTGAACTTCATATTTTTCTTTTCATTCTTGCTCTTTATCTTCTCAGTATCAATATTGAGATAGGATAGTGAAAGGAAATGTGATTGGCTTCAAGTGTTTCATTATCTCACTGATTAGTAAATAGATTTTTAAACAATATATCTTTCATTAAAAAGATATTGGCACTGAGAAGGCACAGAGCAAGAATGAAAACTATAAAGTTCACATTCCAAGTGTCAACATTTAGGATGTTATTGGTCCTCACAATATTAACTCTTAATACAGGCACAGCGTCTTCGCTTCCAAATTCTAGGATTAAGAGTGAAATTGTTAATCATTTATTTGCTCAGCTCCATAATCAACACTCTTGGTACCAGCTGTCAAAAAATCAAAAGATTAATTTCTCTGGGGAAAACTGCTGTCAGGGACCTTTCAAAAGTACTGAGAGCAATAATGTCAGGCTGAAGGCTAAGGTATGCCTGATTCAGGCCATGTTCTTCACAATTACATGCTTTGCACCAGGGAGCTGGATCATGACCAAAGATGACAGAAAATGAGATGATATCTTTGCGTTCTCTTGCTGGTAGAGTATTGACATATGATGGACTTCCAAGAGAACAAAAAGGTTTATCTTTTTTTTTTTTAGGCTTCAATTTTTTAAAAAATAATTTTAATGAGCATTTACAGAGATTTTGGATTTCCATTCATTCATTGCTGCGCTTTTCTCCCCCCCCCAGCCCTTCCCCGCCCCAGTTCGCTCCTCTCTTTCAAAAGTAAAAGAAACACTCCTTCCCTAGTACACAATCCCCCCACATCCCTCCCACTGCCCCAAGTACATTCCACTATGCAACCTAAAAGGTGTATCTTACAGAGGGTGAAGCAAGGCTGTTCCTTGGAGGCAAGTATCTTAAAGCTCATCTCACATACTTTGGGCAGGTGGTCAGGAAGGATGAGTCCCTGAGGAGGATAACATGCTTGGAAGTTTGGAGGGACAGCGCAGGAGAGGAAGACTCTGGATAAGAGGTATCGATACAATAAATGGAATAATGGGGGGTGTCAGAGACAGGGAGAATGGCTCAGGGTAGTTATTGTAGGGTCCAGAACTATTGTGCATAGGGTCACTACGAGTCACAGGAAACTGGATGACACATACCAACACAACATATCTTTTCACATGACTTTTACCTTCTGTTTTAAAGGGTTGGGTGTTTTGTTTTTTTTTTTAGTTTGTTTATTTTTCATTTCAATGAACATCTACAGAGATTTTGGAATTCCATTCATTCATTGTTGCACCCTTCCCCTCTCACAAACCCCTCCCCCCCATTTGCTCCTCTCCTTGAAAAGCAAAAGAAAAACTCCCTCATTGGTACACGATCCCCCCCGCACCTCCCCAAA
>NW_006399864.1:7059066-7086794 GCF_000299155.1 Elephantulus edwardii
TTTTTCTCAGTCTTACCCCCACCCCAATGCCAGCCTCATTCTACAACAGTGGCACCATATAGCATTTATCCCTTTGTGACTGAGATACCTCACTCAGCATGATGTCCTCCAGGGTCACCCATTTTGAATAATATTGCATGAGTTCCTTGTTTTTCAATGCAGCATAGTATGGGTAGAGAAGCTGTTTTAAAGGTTTATAGTGACACCAAGTCATGATCATTTTGCTGTTGTTATTATTGCTAAGGGCTATTGAGTTGTAGATGACTCATAGCGACCCTAAGAATGAAAGACCTGAACCCTTGTATAATTTTCATCATTTCTCCATGTTCATAGAGTTTCTGGAGCCAAGCTATTACAGAAGTGGATGTCACTCCTGCTTCCAAGCTTGTTTTAATTGGGGAGCTCCACCAAACACTGTCCATCACGGGTAACATTTATCACATTGACACATCAGTGTCACAGTGTTTAGCATCACAGCAACCACGAGTTACCTCTGTACAGCATATGGAAAGACCAATGAGCATTTTAGGCACTCTAAGTTGGATAATTTCTTGAGTTTTTTATGAGACTGAGTGAATTAACATGCAAACTTCTTGAGACTCCTAAATCGGTACCACTACTTGTCCAACTCACCTTCTATCAAACTATTTCTAGTGAACTTGCGCCATTTAAATATTCTTGTGACTTTGTGCCATTTAAAATCCCTATTATGTTTTAGATGGGTCTCTGGTAGCTTAGTGGTAAGGAGTTGTGCTTACAAAGCAAAGGAAGGAGATCTGATTCTACCAGGTGCTACATGTGAGAAAGATGGACAGTCTCCTCTAGTGTGATTGGCGCCTCTGAAAACCCACTGCACGTTAACCTATGGTTTGTTTCTGACTCAGCAGTTAACAGCAAACTGGTTGCCTGGTGGATAAGGAGTTGTGCTCCCAACCCAAAGGCAGATGGTTTAAATCCACAAGCTGCTTTTCACAAGAAAGATGGGAAATCTCCTCTCACACTATTTATATCCTCTGAAAACACACTGGAAGGTCAGATAGAAGTTGTTTTCAATTTAACAGCACTTAAGAATAACAACAGTATTTTATCTTAGATAAGTTTCAGGAGAGTGAAATAATATGTTAACTCTTTTATCCCCAAATGAAGTTTTATATCCTCATGGATCCCCTGGAAAATGGTAAATCAATTATAAAGTGTTACTGTTGTTGTTAGGAGTCTTTGCATAATGTACAACTCACAGACACCCTATGACCGACAGATCTGAATTCTGTCTTATCCTGTGTCATCTTCAACATTTCTGTCATAATGAGACCAATCCATGACCAATGTGTCATCCATCTCCTTAAGGGTCTTCCTCTTTTCCACTGTCCCTCCCTCTACCTTTCCAAGTATGATATCCCTTTCCAAGGAATAGCCCCTTTAACACCATGCCCAAAGAATAGGAGATGAAACTTCACTACCACTGCCTCTAAAGAACAGTATAACTGCATTTTCTTCAAGACATATCAGGGTTTGGGGCTGTTTTGGGGATTTTCAGTACTCTATTCAAACACCAAAACTCAACTGAATAAATTCTTCTGTTATCTGTATTCATTGTTCAGCTCTCATATGCATTAACAAGTGATTGAAAGACTGTGGCTTGATTCAGGTGCACTTTGGTCTTTAAATTGACATCACTGCTCTCCAGGACTTTGGAGAAGTTCTTGACAACAGATTTTCCCAAAGCAGTACATACATTTCCTTACT
The DNA here is from genome assembly GCF_000299155.1 of Elephantulus edwardii. NCBI lineage: Eukaryota > Metazoa > Chordata > Mammalia > Macroscelidea > Macroscelididae > Elephantulus > Elephantulus edwardii. Next base: position 7,060,813 of record NW_006399864.1, read on the forward strand.
CTTGACTGATGGTAACAAGGACATTGACGGTTGATCCAAGTAAGATGAAATCTTTGACACTTTCAATCTTTTCTCTATCTATCATGATGTTGTATTGTTCCAGGAGTGAGGCTTTTTGTCTTCCTATTATAGAGATGTAACCCATGTGGAAACTTGTAGTTCTTAATGCACCAATTACTTATATTCAAGTTCAAATTGAAACTAAAGAAAATTAAAACATATCTTGTTGTTGTTATGTGCCGTTGAGTTGCTTGAGGCTCATAATGACCTTATACACAAGAGCCCTAAATCCTGATCTATCCTGTGCCAACCTCACTGTCCCTGCCACTTCCACTCCCATTACCCCAATCACTGAATCGATCCATCTCATCGAGAGTCTTCCTCTCCTGCTCTGTCCCTCCAACCTCACAAGCATGACATCCCTCTCCAATATTATCCAAATATTACCTTAAATCTTCCTCATCTGAATTTAGAAATAATCTCAAGAACAGATTTGAAGCATTAAACACTAATGATCAAAGACTAAATGAATTGTGAGATTACATCAAAAATAGTATTCATGAAGAGAGTAAAACAAAGGGGAAAGAAAAGACCAAAATAGGTGTCAGAAGGGACTTTGAAAATTGTACTAGTTCATTGATAAGAGAAAACAAAGGAAAAGGATGCCTAAGTAAAAGAGAAGATATCAAAAGGCAGCTTGAGATGACAAAGCAATTTATTATAAAGAATGAGCAAAGAGCTAGAGTTGGAGAATAAAAAAGGGAAACACTTGCTTTCCACCTTTTAATATAAAAGAACTAAAAAAAAAATTCAAGTTTTAATGTGCAATACAGAGAGATGCTATGGGTGACATCTTGAATGATCTGGAAATCATTACAAGATGATAAAGTGAATATACAGTCACTATACCAAAAAGAATTGATCAGTGCTGATATAGTTCAGTAATGAGCATATGCTGAAGAAGCAATTGTGGTGAGGGAAGACGCTCAAATGTCATTGAAGACACTGGTGAAAAAAAAGGCTCCAGGAATTGATGAGATGTTAACTGACATGTTTCTGCTAACACATTCAGCCCTGGATGAGCTCACCAGTCCGTGTCAGAAAATTTGTAAGAAGGCAACTTGGCCAACTGACTGGAAGGGAGCCATATGAGGCTTATTTGTATTCCATAGCATGAAAGTACAATACAATGTGGAAATTATCAAACAATATCATTAATATATAAGTAAAATATTTCTTATGATCTTCCAAAAGAGGTTAGAAAAGTACACTGAAAGAGAATGGTCAGAAGTTTGAGCTCGGTAAGTGCTATGACACCAGGGATATCATTATTGTTATCAGGTGGGTCTTATCTGAAACCAGGGAAATTAGAATAATATCTATTTTTCTTTATTGATTATACAAAGGCATGTAATTGTGTGGATCACAAGAATCTATGGCTAACATTGAGAAGAACGGGAATTCTAGAAACACTTGTGAAAACTCATGTGAAACTTATACATAGACCAAGAAGCTGTCATCCAAACAGGGCAAAAGAACACCAGGGCTGCAGCCTTTTTCCACACCTACTCGATTTGTATGCTGGACAAAACTTTCAAGATGCTGGACTTTACACAGAAGAATGTACATTAGGAAGAGAGAAAAACAACCTGCGATATGCAGATGACACACTCTCGCTTGTTCAAAACGAGGAGGAACTGAAGCACTTGCTGCAGAAGATCAAAGACTCCAGCTATAAGGTAGTTACGTCGCATGAAGCATATTTTATTTTAGATTTAGTTAGGATAAAAGCCCTGACTGCTCCTAAATGCAGGATATTTTTTTTCTTGTGAGTAATTTTAACTATATGCAATTATGTATATGATGAAGTACCAAAATATAAATTTGAAGCTTTCTAGAAAGTTTATTGACAAAACATTAGCAAATATGTTACATTTATCTACATAAAAGTTTCAGTTTGGTATTTGAAAGAACTTAAAATGTACATAATTTTCTATGTTATTATTAAAAAAACAGACCCATATACAGAGAAGAGTGAAGAACATATGTGTTATTTTCTATAATGTGAGAAAGTAATTTTAAGTTACACTAAAATAGCATACTTTTAAAATCTATTCATAACTGTATGTGATGTTAAGGGATTATTGTTCAAAATGGTTTTCCTATCTATTGACTGACCTTGATTTTGCCACATGGATGGTTAATGACATGTAAATAGGGTTGTGTAAGGAGTGGCATCTACTTCCTAAACAACATGCCTCTGGAAACTCTACGAACTTTGATAAATGTTGATAGTTGTAGAGGTGCTTCAATCCTTTTGTTCATAGGTTTGCTATGAGTCATGCTTGACTCTAAGGCAATCAACAATAACAACAACAACAAGTCTATCCACAGGGTGACTGGCTAGCCTCCTCATTAAATGAGTAGATTCAGTTTGGTATAATGAAAAGTGTGTCCCTTTCATCAAGTTTCCAATTTTGTATCAAGGAGATAGGATTAGGGTGAGATACAAGCCCTACCTTACTATAGAAGTATATGGTAACAACTTTACAACAGGAACAATATTACTAATATCACACACTAGCAAAATTGACAGAAAACTATCGGAAATATATGCTGGATTTAGAAGAGGTTGTGGCACTAGAGACATTATTGCCAATGTCAGATGGATCTTGGCAGAAAGCAAAGAGTATCAGAGGAATGTCTATGTGTGTTTCATTGATTATGCAAAGGCATTTGACTGGGTGTATCACAACAAATTGTGGGTAACCTTGAAGAAAATGGGAATCCAAGAACACTAGATCATGTTCATGCTTAGACCAGGAAGCAGTTGTCAGAAGAGAGGATTGAATGGTTCAAAACCAGGAAAGGAATGCATCAGGGGGCATCCTGTCTCCGTAAATTTTCAATCTATATGCAGAACAGATCATTTGTGAAGCCAGGCTTTATGAAGAAGAATGTGGCATCAAGATTGGAGGAAGACTTATATACAACCTACATTATGCAGATGACACGACTTGCTGAAACTAAAGAAAACCTGAAGTGCTGGCTGCAGAAGATCAAGGACTATAGTTTTCAACATGGATTGAAGCTCAACATCAAGAAGACAAAGATTCTCACCACTAGGCCAACTGACAGCACCATGATAGATGGAGAAGAAATTAAGATTGTTAACAATTACAGCTTGCTTGGCTCCACAATCAACACTCTTAGCCCTAGCAGTTAGAAAATGAAAAGATTAATTACACTGGAAAAATCTGCAGTCAGGGACCTCTCCACAGTGCTAAAAAGCAACGATGTCAGTCTAGAGACCAAGGCATGACTGATCCAGGCCATGGTCTTTACAATTATTTGCTATGCATCTGAGAGCTAGACAATGATTAAGGATGACAGAAGAAGAATTGATACTTTTGAATTGTGGTGCTGGGGAAGATTCTTAAACATACCAGGGACTGCCAAAAAAAGAAGTCTCTCTTGGAGAGAGTAAAACCCAGGTTTTCCTTGGAGGCTAGGATTTTGAAGCTCTTTTTCACATGTTTTTGGCACGTGGCCAGAAGAGACTAGTCCTTGGAGAAGGACGTCAGGCTAAGAAGGGTGTAGGGATGGTTAGGAAAGGAAGACTCTGGACAAGATTCATTGATACAGTAACTGGGGAAATGGGAATTGGTTGGAATTAGTGAGACTGGCTCAGGACAGGGCAAGGTTCAGAGCTGCTATATATAAGGTCACTATGGGTTGTAGGTGACACAAGGCACATAACAACAACAGTAACAACTTTAAGAACTCGTTGTAGAAGATCAAAGAACTTGGCCTTCAATATGGATTGCATCTCAAAGTCAAGAAAATAAAAATTCCTAACACTGGACCTATAGGCAACATCATAATAGATAGAGAAACTATAAGTTGTCAATGATTTCACACTGCTTGGCTATATAATCAACATGCTTGGTACTAGCAGTCTAGAAATCAGGAGACATATTGCTCTAGGAAAGTCCACAATCAGGGATCTAGCCAAATTATTGAGGAACAAAGACATTAGTTTTAGGACTAAGGTGCATCTGATTGAGGCAATAGTCTTTCTATTACTTGCAGTGCATCAGAGAGCTAGACAATGAATAAGCGTGACAGAAGAACTGATATCTCTGAGCTGTGGTGTTGGAGAAGAGTGCTGACTATCCCATGGAATGCTGAAACAATAAACCAATATGTCTTAGAGAAAGTACAGACAGATTGCTCCTTGGAGGCAAAGATGTTGAAACTCCATCTCACGTATTTCAGGCATGTGACTAGAAGAGGTTCTTCCTTGGAGAGGGACATCATGGTTGGGAAGACAGAAGATCAGCCAAACAGAGGAAGACCGACACCAATTGCAAACTCAGAAGCCCACACTCTGTCCATGTTCCAGGCCGACTGGTCCCTTCACTCATCCTCAGCATCCACCTGGGCCCAAGTCCGCATGTTAATCAAGGCTCCTCAAACTCCCTGATGCTCCTGGCAACAGTGTTTTTTTGTGCCTCTCTATACAACTCTGCACACATCCAACCCGACAGCTTGCTCTTGACTGAACTTGGCTTATGGATGCAGATGCTAAATGTTCTACCTGGAACAGAAGATTCTTAAGAGAAACGAACAACCCAAAGTTGTTCATCTCCACCAGTTGCTCCATGGAAGAAAGATGGACAATCTCCTCTCATCCAATTATTTGCCTCTGAAAGGTCAGCCATGGTTGATTCCAACTCAACGGCACACAATAATAAGCAACTTTTTCAAATGGAAAGCTCTGGTGGTCTAGTCCAGAGGGAGCTGGATTGAAAGCAAAGACTGTAGCTCTCCGGTGGTGTTCATTTACTAGCAACTCTGTGAGAGAAAGATGAATATATTTGTACCATGTTATTTCTAGCCTCCCAAAACCACTGGAGTGACAGTTATCCATTGGGACTGACTCAAGTGCAATGACAGATATATCTCAAATCATATTGGTTTGGTTTCTTGAAATTTACTTATTAAATGCTGCTGTTGTTGTTGTTGCTGTGTAATATCAAGTCAGAACCTACCCACAGCTGACTCTCTGCCAGATTTTCAGAGGCAGTTAATCTCACGGGAGGAGAATGTCCATTCTTTTCCCATAGAGCATCTGGTGGCCTCAAACAGTGTACCTTTGGGATTGCAGCATAGCTTCTTGCCACTAGGCCACCAGCACTTCTGCTAAGTGTGGTAACCCTATGTTTGGGAGATGTTGTAACAGGTTCTGATAAATGGAAGAGAAGGTCTCCCTAATACTTAACAGACTGATTTGCCCACAATCAAGAAGGCAGACTTACAGATACATTTACTTGACTGGAGGTGAAAAATCACAGAGTAGTGCTTTTTAGAGAAGAGTCTAAGCTCTAGAACAAATTCATATTTATCATAACTTATTTTTTTTTAAACCTTAGACTCTTTTCTTCTGATTCTACCCAGAGGGAAAGGTATAATATTGTATGATAACTTTTATTGTTGAAAAATCTAGTCTTCATCAAATTCAGTGAGTCCATTTATTAAGAATGTACCACCTTCACATAAGTATTGAGACTTTCCTCCCTTTTATCACTCTGTGGGAGATTTCCTAGACTGCTCACCTACAGAATGGCTTCTTCTGTCCCATTCTTTCTTGAACTATTTGTCTACACACAGTCATCCATACTCCTCTCTGATTTTTCCACACCATAACTGACTGGGGCAGTCTCTGGCCCTCAGGGTGAGCCCTGTAGTTTCCTATCTGCTCTGTCTGGGCTTCCATAGATATGTTTGAGAAGGGCTAAAAATGGAAGTTTGGATATAGGCTCTGGACTGCAGACTGCTCTCTAGCATATGAAGAAAGGTAATATTTTGATTCAAATTTGTCTATAATGACAATTTTGCAATTGCTTAAAAATTCATACAGAAAAAGATGAGAAGAGACCACCTTTTAACTTCTACACTTTTATTTTTTCTATATAAACAAAACTTGAATACATTCCCATTCATCCATTAGTCAGTGATTGGGTGTGTGTGTGTTAAGCAGTGTTATGTTTATCTAGAAATGCTCTTCAGTAAGGCTCAGAAGGTTTATTACGCCTTGTGAGTCTAGAGAATTGCCTTGTTTTTCATAAGAAGTATTGGAGATTGCAACAGACAAGACACCAATTAAACATACTTTAGATCAGAATGTCCTGTTAGTCCCCTGGAACCTGTGAGAGAAGCCTCCTTAGGAAGTTTAAATCCTTTAAACTGTTGCAGTGAGCAGCCCCTTTGCAATCTAGTCACTCCTTTTATTAACATAATAATAGGACCTCCTGCCCTTGTACCAAGGAAGACCTTTCCAAGGAACAAAAGGGAAAATTTAAACTGTTTTAAAGTTTACCTGGATTACTGCTAAATTTGCTCTGAATTACATAAATTGTTATTTTCCTGTTTCCTTTCCCTCTTTACATGATGTGGTGAATCAGAGTATTTTCCCTTGAGAAAGTTCAGCTCAGGAAAGTGAGCATTCATCTAGTGCAGGCAGTACAAGACCCAAGAACTTACCCTCCATGAGTGGCCTGCGTAAGCATCCCCAGGGCTGCCCTATTCAAAATAATCCTTAACTCTTCTAAGAGATTTCAGAGGTCCTAGGAGTGGCTTCTGTATGACCTTCAAAAAAGCAGCCATTTGATAAGAATATCACATGTTCTGTGGTGACCGTGTGTGACAACTGATAGTGACCATTTTTAAAGTGAGAAGCACATATACTTGAGTCTCATGCACACTCAAGGTGGCCATGATCATCTACGCACACTCCTCACAACACCCTGGTAGCAAGCATCTTTACAGAACAGCTGTGCGCATGTATAATAATCCTAATCTCTTCCACAGGAACCAATCCCAAAGGAATCTTTCTCCTACAAATAAGCATGACAATTTTGGATTGTCCTTTTGTTGATAGGTTACCTCAAAACACCATCCTCTTCATGAATAAACAGAGTATCTTTCATCCATCTCTAGAGCCCATACAGGGATAGGGCCTGCCATTGTAAAAACAAATCATGGGGTTGTTATTTCTCCATGTCTTCCTTTGCAAAAATTTTTTTTTTTTTTTGCATAGGAAAACATGGACTCCTGTTTTACTCTTCTTGGTTCAGGGAAAGACCTCAAATTTAAAGAATATGCTGGAGACATACTTTTAGTGAACACATGTAGGGAATAGTCCAGCTGCAGCAGGTACCCACCCCTAATAGATCGGCCCTTATTGATTATTTAATTTCTTAAGAAACAGAGGAATAACAACAAATTTTACTTGGAAATTCAGAAAGAAATACTTACGAAGTGACTCTTTAATTACTCATAAAAATTCAACTTGGTTAGATGGCATGAAAGGTTATACAGAAGAAAGCACATTTACAAAACCAAGAGGTGCAAAAAAATGAGAATTGCATGGAAGGTAAGAATACTGCAATGAACTGAGTTTAAAGCATATGGTTATGCAAACTAATGGAAGAGGAAGCCATACAGATACACTGGGGCCAGATTGTAAAGAATCTTGTAAACACTGCTGATTATTTTTTATTTTGGCCTACACTCAGGGAAACACATGGGGGTTTTCACAAAAGTTAAATAGCATGACCACAATTATATTTTTAAAATATAACTATGGCAACGGAATCAAAGCTGAACTGAAACAGAGCAAGAGAGACAATAAAACCAGCTAAGAGATTAGCAAGGCCTTTGATAAGGTTTTTTGTTTCCTTATGTGCTGTCAAGTCAGAACCAACTCATAGCTGATCCTCTACTGGGTTTTCAGAGACTATAACCTGCACAGAGAGAGACCATCTTTCTCTCACCATGTGGCTTCGGGTTGGCAATGAAACACGTATAAATAGTAAACCAGTTTCTACTGACAAAATCACTTTGCCAGTCAAGAATATATATTCACACATTGCCACGGGGTTGGAACAGACTCATAGCTGACTCTTCAGTATATTTTCAGAGAAAATAAATTGCATAAGAGGAAACTGACAACCTTTTTCCCTAGACGAGTTGATGGATTTGAACCTCGTACCTTTGGATTGGCAGTGCATTCCTTGCTCACTAGATGACCAGAGCTCTCTAAATGGATTCTAATTCCCTACTGCTAAAGTCTCAGGCTTCCTAATATTAATTATTTAAGTTCAGTGCTTCCTCAAAAAGCTGAGCATAGAAATTCTATATGACGCAGCTATTCCACTACTTGGAATATATCATGAGAACTGAGGCACAAGCTGAGATAGGTACCCCAATGTTCATAGAAGCATTATTCACAATCGTAAGAACATGGAAACAGCCCAAATGTCCAACCACAAATGAATGGATTGAGAAATTATGGTACAACCACACAATGGAATACTATGCAGCATGCAGGAGCAATAACTTTGTAAAGGGACTGGGGACCATTATCTTGAATGAGCTAACTCAGTCACATAAGAATAAATATTGTATAAAACCGTTATTGTAGAATGAGTATAAGAATCCAGGGCGGTTGGGAGAGGCTTGGAAGCAGAGGGATGTGGATAAACAGGGGAAGGGGGGATTAATCATTGGGTTGTACAATTTGATGAGGGGGAGTGAGGGAAATTGAAAAAAATTGTTCAAATTCGTATTTGAATTTTGTAAATAAACTAGTAGAAAAAAAGGAGGGAAAGATTATATAGAGACTAACTTTTATGTTGTTGTTTCCTACGTTCCTGTTTGTCCTAATTACCTCTTAAATATTAAAGCAAAGTAAGTTAGAGACTATCTGAAATCTATCTTGTCTCCTGACAATGTCTGCTCGTGGCAAGTACTTTAGCATCACTGTGTTATTTTCCTCATCTGGAAGTCCCATGAAAACAGAACCAAGTCTGCCTTGCCCACTATTTCATTTAGAACTGAATACTTAACATGTAAATAATAAGCCTTTACTGAAGGAGATTAAAAACTATAGTCTTTAGTATGAATTATATATCAACATAAAGAAAAAAAAATCTTTACCATTGATAGCACGAGTAGCCAATATCAAGATGGTTGAGGCTGTTAATGATTTCATTTCACTTGGATCCACAATAACATCCTTGTTAGTAGCAGTCCAGAGATCAAACTTGTTACATTGGATAGATCTGCTGTCAAGGACCTCTATTAAAGTGTCAAAGGGTAAGGATTTCCTTTTAAAGAATAAGGTGTGCCTGACTCAAGTCATGCTATTTTCAATTGTTTCCTAAGCTTGTAAAAGCTGGACAATAAATAAAGAAAACCAAATAAGAACTGATGCTTTTTGAATGGTGATGACAAAGAGTTTTGACTATACCATGGACTGCCAAAAGAACAAATCTAGGGAGCTCTGGTGGCCTACTGGCAAGAAGCTGCACTGGAATCCCAGAGGTATGTGATTTGAATCCACCAGGTGATCTTCTGGAGAAGGAGGCACAATCTCCCCCTGTACCAGTCAGATCTGATTTGATGGTATACACACAAAATAATTTTAAAAAATTAAAATGAATAATAATAATAAAAGAACAAACAACTCTGTTTTGGAGGAAGTGAGAGCAGAGTGTTTCTTAGAGGCAAGCAAGTGAAACTTAATTTCATATACTTTGAGTATGTTGTTAGGAGTGGGCAGTCCTTGGAAAAAGATATTTGGTTTGTAAAAGTAGAAGATCAGGGAAAGGGAGGAAGATCCTTAAGGATATGGATTGACATAGAACCTGCAACCTTGTGAAGATGGTGCTGGCTAAGAAAGTGTTCATATAGTAGTGATAAATTGTAGTTCAAGGGCACCTACCAACAGCAATAATAGAATCCTTAAAATACAATTGCTCCTACCAAATAATGAATAGGATAAATAAATGGGTTGACAGATCACTGTTGAAAGAATAGACATATGAATGAGTAAGTATTTCTACAATGTATCTGAAAAGATTAACACCATAAGTACTATTACTCTGTAGTCATTACCAGCGTGGACAGGGGGTTGAGATAAATCCATACTCCTATCCATAGTCTGCCTACAGATAGCAATTTGGAGAAAGTAATTTAATCTCAGTGAGCCTTAATATTCTTATCTTGTTAGGATCATTGGTAAAAGACATAATTCTTGGAAAAGTGGAGAATCACAAAAGAGAGAAAGACACTCAACAGGATGGACTGACACACGGATTGGTATCTATCAGAGATGATGAAGATTGCACGGATGGAACAACGTTAGATCCATTGTTCATGAACTTGAAATGATGCACCCAACAACAACTACACAAATGTTATAAGGATTAAATTATATTGTGCTTGCAAACGCCTATCATGTCTCAAAGATTAAATATGTTATTGTTACTTGTAAATATCATAAATATTCCTAACATATGTCATCAATTTATTACATTTTATAAGATGTAAAGAGAAATTTCTAAAAAAATCCTCTGGTAGATGAATATAACATTTATCTGTCCTAAATAAATGAGAAAAAGAAATTATTATAAGTAATTCATTGTTAAATATAATAACGTAATAAAATAATTACATTTAAAAAAATAAATGTCTTTCACTCTCAACTGAAAGCTTAGAAGTTCCAGTTCAGTCACTCATGGCCAGAAAAAAACATACCAGTCTCCTGTTGGTAAACATACCATTTACTTAAAAACTCGTTTGCAGTGGAGCTGAAATTATCTCATAACTGACCCGCCACTGAGTTTCTCAGGCTTCAAATCACAAAGGAGGTGATTACCAAGCCGCCGGAAATATGAACAGCTAGAGAGGTGTGTGACTTGGGGTTTGTTATATAATTCCCTATAGACTAGCCCACCAGCATTGGCTCACTTATGAAGCAGTTCTATTTTGTTTTATAAGGTCACAAGGAGTCAGAATTCAGCTCAGTAACATTTTTTTCCTGAAATTCTCAAGAATGAGAATGTGGAGAAGTAGAGAATTAAGCAGTCTTTTTAAAGTCACGTTGAGAACAAATAGAGAATACAATTTTATATCCAAGGTGAAGGTTTTTCCTAATACACCATGTTGTATCACATTATGAAAATTGAGATAACTTTTGTAACATCACAAAGCTCTGAAAAAATGGAACACATCGTCGGATAACTTATCAGAGGTTAGAAAAAAACAATTAAGAGAAATATCTGGAGCTGAAAATGTTGCTTCCAGTGTCTGGAGCTGCTCTTTCAGGTCAAGGACCGTGCTTTTCAGAATCTAAGTAATGAGAGTTGTGCTTGATTACATGCTGACAACTCCTACGATCGCATTCAGCCCAAACCTCTGCTCTACACTTCAGATTTCTCCATCTAACTGCCTATTTAACATCTCCACTTAGAGACCTCCTGGGCATCTCACATCTAACATGTACAATATGGACTTTTCTCCCTAGTCTTTGCCAGTTTTACCACTGACACCCTCATTTTCACAGTTGCTTGAAGAAGGGAGTCATCCTGAACTCTTTCATTCTTCTCATGCACCCTCCCCCACCCCGTTCACCACCAAATTGTATTGATTAATTTCTGTTTTCAAAAATCTATCTCATATTTGATTATTTCCTTCTCTACTGTTAACACCTCGTATCAATTTGTCAACATTTCTGCCTGCATTCTACCAGACATCCCTGCCTAGTCTGTGTGCTTCTTTTTTTTTTCTTCATTAATTTCAATGAAAGTTGACAGAGACTTAGGGTTTCCATTCATTCATTGTTGCACTTTTCTCCCTGTCCACCCCCATGCCCTCAATTCACTCGTCTCTTTGAAAAGTAAAAGAAAAATTCCTTCATTGTTATACAATCCCTCCCCCCAAGTCCACTCCACTATGCAGCCTTCATTCTGGACTTCTGTCATGACAATAATGCCTAATCATATATCCCTTTTAAGTAGTTCTCTCCCTCATTTGTTTCAATGCAGCATACATTATTTATTCCCTCTTTCTCAATCTTCCCTCAACACCGATGTCAATCCTGTTTTACAACAGTGGCCCTATGTAATATTTGTCCTTTTGTGACTGAAATATTTCACTCAGCATAAAGTCCTCTGGGTCACCCATTTTGTAAAATATTTCATGAGGTCCTTGCTTTTCAACGCAGAATAGTACTTCATTGTGGGAATATACCACAGCTTCTCTATCCATTCGTTTGTTGATGGGCACTTGGGTTGTTTCCAACTCTTTGCTGTTGTGAACAAAGCCGCAATAAACATGGGTGTGCAAGTCTGTGTGCTTCTACTGCCTTCCTCCATTTGTCTACACAACTGAAGTGTTAATCTTAAAAGGTACAATAGTGTCTCTTTCCTACTTGAAACCTTTCCATTGACAGTTATAGTTCAATCTGTGGCATGGCATATTTGTGTATGCCAAGCTCTAGAACGCAGTGATCCCTGTCTGTCTGTCTGTCTGTCTGTCTATCTATCTATCCATCCATCCATCCATCTACCTATTTGCTATGAAGTCATAACTGACTAATGGTTGACCCTCCACTGGGCTTCCAAGTCTGTAAATAATGTGGGAGGAGGTTCTTCAGCTAAATGCAGTTTCTTTCAATTAAAGCAAAACAAGTCTATTCTATACCCAGAGACCTGTTACTGATCTCTCGTCTTTTGTAGTCTTCATTCAAAGTATTTACCCAAGCCAACACATTTAAAAGAATATTTCTAGAGAAATGTCTTATAGAGAAAAGATAGAGGCAATAATGATTATGTTCATCAGTAGTATACAGAGGAATGTCTCTTATATGTAGAAGGTGCTAGTTAAATGCTAATTGAATTAATTCATTAGATTAGAGGAGAACTTTCACAAAGAAAGAAGGTCCAGCAACAGACAGCTCCAAACCATCTGTTTCACTTTCAGGGCTTTTTCCAGAGACAGTTTCATGGTAAGATTTCCTTGTATTATTTGATCTCAATGACTTTGTAGCTCATCTGCTGATTAACAGTGGGCTCAAGAATCGCAGAGATGATAAGGATGGTGTATGTTAGCACAGGGCTCAAATCTGTCCATTGTGCAAGGGGTTGCTCTTAGGCACATGTAACAGGAAGACACCTAAAAACAAGATCAATTGGTCATTTCTCTTCTCAACTAATCTGGGACTCTTAATAAGTCTTTTTCATTTCCAGAGCTGGGTTTTGGTTCCAGCTCTTTAATTTCTGGACTTCTGTGGCATCATTTCAAAGATGTAATGGAGTTCATCGAGAAAGCGGCTATTTTCATTTTAAAACCTTGTATATGTGTCCAATATAAAAATCCTTCTCTGCACTTTATCAATGTTATTTAAATGGAAAATACCTTTATATTTTTTTCTGGAATGATCTAAATTATATATAAAGGAGTTCTTGAGCTAAAAATTATTTCATAGTGTGCTTATTTGTTTGATGTTTTTGTTGCTGTGGTTTGCTTGATAAGAATATGCTGCCAAGGAACACACTATAAAAACACCTTGCACGATTCTCACATAATCTATAAGCATTTAAATGGGAGATTTTACCATATCTACATTAGGTTATAGTGTTTCAAAGTGCTCCTAGCTCTCAATTTTTGTTATTGTCCCATGCTAAATAATATACAAAGAGAAACCTTGTTAATTTTTTTTTAAAAGAATTGCATGTTTACCTGAAAGAATAAAGCTTTATAGAAAGAAGTTAGGGGTTTCCCCCCCTTTTTTCAAGCCCTTCTGATTATATCAAGACATCATTAGTCCAGACTGCAAATGCATTGGATAAATTGCACAATGTAAACGGAAAATATATATATATATATATATATATATATATATATATTTGTAATATGCTCACATGCTTGTACCCCATCTAGCGACAGATTTAAGTTTTATGAATTTTAATATGTTGTAGTTGTTGTTATGTGCTGTCTAGTTATCTGTGACTCATAGCAACTCTATGTACAATAGCCCTACACCCTGCTCTATACTGTGCCAATCCTACTGTCTCTGACACACTCTTCTGCTTATCCCAGGCACTGAATCAGTTGAGGGTCTTTCTCTCCTGGGCTGTTTCTCCACCCTCCCATGCATGACATCCCTCTCCAAACACTGATCCTTCCTTGCAACATGTCCCAAGTATGTCAGACAAAGCTTCAGAATCCTTGCCTCCAAGGAGCAGCCTGGTTTAACCCTCTCCAGGACAAACATGTTCGTTCTCTTAGCAGTCCATGGCATATTCAGTAGTCTTCTCCAGTAGCGTAGCTCAAAGGCATCAATTCTTCTATCATCCCTAGTCACTGTCCAGCTTTCCAGCTTTCTGTCACATAGCAAAGACTATGGCCTGTATCAAGAGCACCATAGTCTCCAGACTGACATCACTGCTCATCAGCCAAGAAGCCAAAGCAAAGGGAAGAAATCAAGATATAAGGAGCTGAACAAAAGATTTCAAAGGGCAGCATTGGATGACAAGCTTTTATAATGAAATGTGCAAAGAGCTGGAGTCAGAAAATCAAAGGGGCCGAACTCACTCAGCCTTTCTTAAGTTCAAGTAACTGAAGAACAAATTTAAGCCTCGAGTTGCAATATTTAAGAATGCTTTGGGCAGAATACTAAGTGATTCAGGAAACACTCGGTAGGTATTGTCTACATTTCCACTACAGATACCCCACTTGTTTTGTTATTAGAACATAGTCACACAGCTGAAGAAAAGTGAAGCAAAAACAATGCTCTATTGATAGCATTCTCACAAAATTGTAAATTTATTGGACTCATGCCAGATTGTAACACTTGACTTCATACCCATTCTGTTGCTATAAACCAGGGCTAGTATAACGCAACTTTCTACTGCATAATGGATGCTGTTTTTGCTTAAAATTAATTGCACATGTGTTTAATTATATAGCAGCTCTGAAAGTGATTATATAAAATGTTATTTCTTCTTGGTCTTGCTCAGATCTCTCAAATTATAGTCCTCTAACTCTGAAAGCAACAATGAATTTTAATAAAGGGCAGGGTTTGCAAATTACTGTTGCAGGGTTCTTGCCAGTGACTGAACAGCCTCGTTTAGCAAATGAATGAAGTTCTATTGTCTTTGTTCACATTCTAGTGAAGAAAAAGGATTGTATTGCTCAAGAAGGCCACGAGAGGGCACTCTGATGATAACCAGATGATAATTATTCTGAAGAGGTCATTACTTAAGAACTTACGATTGGCTTAAGGAACCTCTTTCCTGTAACCTTTCCTTCTGAATATTTCCATATTAAATTTCCAGAGCAATTCTCAAAAAAACAAACAAACAAACCAAAACAAGCAATATTCTTGTTAAATATTTAAGTCAAGATTTCTTAGATTTTTTCCATTGTTCTCAGGTCCTGCTATCATTCAGTCTACCAATTATCCTTCTACATAAAGATGTATTTAAGTGAATATAATTGGTTCAAATTATCAAATTTAGGTGCATGTGTTGGAAGAAGCCATCCAATTTATAGCCACCTATTTATATTAACAGTTGTTACAGTGATTGGATATGTAGCTCTACACCCAACTCAATTCAAGCTCATGTTGCTGTTATGTATCATCAAGTAAGTCACCTTCAATACTCTTCTCCAGCACCACAATTCAAAGACATCAGTTCTTCTTTCATCCTTAGTCATTGTCCAGCTCTCTGACGCACAGCACGTTGGATAGTATAAGAATGAAGGCAAGAGAAAGAAAGCAAGAAACTGGCCCAAAGAAATGAAAAGGCCTTTATTGGGTGGTTGGAGAGGGATACTAAGTGACCTGGCTGCAGGCACAGAAAAGATCAAAATGGCAAGAGGGAAATCAAGGGCAGTTTCATTTTATAAGGGTCTTGGGGAAGACTAGGGAAGATGTTATTACTCAGAATTTGGGGTTTTCATTAACTTGGGTTTATGCTTTTGTGATCAGGTCCAGAGCCTTTTCAGGACCCACTGTCTTCTCTGGTCTTTGATTTGGCCACCTTAGTTGTTATCAGGTTTCTCAAGGAGTGATCAGGCCCAGGGGCAACTGCAACATTCTTGACATTCTTCTTTCATAGCATGTAATTGTGAAGACCATGACCTGGATAAGGTACACCTCAGTCTCTAAGATCATTGCTCTTCAGCATTCTGAAGGGGTCTCTAGCAGCAGACTTCCCCAGTGCAATTCACCTTTTGATTTCCTGATTTCTGGTGCCAAGAGGCAAGCACGCTGAAATTATTAACAAGCTCAATTTCTTTTCCATCCATCATCATGCAGCCAACTGACTCAATGGTGAGAATCTTTGTTTTCTTGTTGTTGAACTTTCATCCATATTGAAGACTACAGTCCTTGACCTTCTGCAGTAAATGCTTCAGGTCTTTCTCAGTTTCAGAAAGCAAGGTTGTATCATCTACAAAAGACAGGTTGATGGTGAGCCTTCCTCCAAACCTCATGCCACACTCCTCCTCCTCATAAAGCCCAGCCTCTCGGATGATCTGTCCTGAATATGGATTGGAAAGTGTGGAGACAGGGCATGTTCCATACAGTGAGATGTTAGGCATTACAGAAGTGAATTGAGATTGAAGTCATCAAATCAAGGGTTAGTCAGAGGGAGGGAGGTGTTGAATGGGGTAGATGGGAGTGAAAAGGGATGCTGGTAGAGCAGTGAAAAGGACAAGTCAAGACACTTGTGGCAAGAGTGAGAGGAATGACTGAATCTATTGGTTACTTTAGACTGGGGAAATGTCTTTCATCTACTCCCTTCTGTAAAATGCTTGTCTTGATACTTTCTGAAGCTGAGCATTCAAATTCAGACAGACTAGGAAGAAATATTGGGCCTCCACTTTTGAAATAACAAGCCTTCAAAAACCCTACATTCAATAGAGCACATTCTAACTCAAAGTGATGCTGTAAAACAGTAGAGCGACTCTGCAGGCTTTCAAGGTTGGAAAATCTTCATAGAAACATCTAGTCTCTTTTTCCCTCAAGCAGCTGGGTTCAAATCACTGAGCTTTCAGTTAGCAGACTCATGCTTACAACACGGCATCACTAGCACTCTTTCACTCTATTTCAAAGTTCAAATAAAAATGTGCATTTTAGGCTCATTTTGAGATTAAAAAAAAAATCATCTGAGCAATTTTCTAAGTAGTAGACATTCCGTCAGAATAAGTGACAATATATGGAATTGCACAAGAATGCATCTTCAGTGGTGACATCATTTTGGTGGGTACCTGTATTTGTCAACGTCATATTGAAATAAAAAAAATTATTTTTAATAATGTTTTCTTTTAATAGAGGTTTTGGAGAAGAGTATCGAAAGTCTGGCAAAGTGCCAGAACAAACCAATCTGCCTTCAAGGAAGGGTCTTGAAGGTGTTTACATTTTAGAGGTAAGGAGGGCAAAGCTTCCTCTCACACACGTTGGATACATTGTCAGAGGGGACCTGTCTTTGGAAAAAAGACATCATGACAAAGGTGGAGGGGTCAGAGAAAACAGAGGAAGACCCTCAACAAGAGAAGATGGCACAGTAACTAAAGCAATGGGCTCACACCTATTAGATATTGTGAACACTGCACAGGGTAGGCAACACTCCGATCTTTTATTCAGGATGAATTGCACATGATTTGTTTGCACAACTACTATAGGTATTTAAAAGGAGTTCCTCCTATTCTTAGAAGTATTTTAATTCAATTCACCTATACACAGAATTTTAAATACCACAGAACAATTTATAATGAAAAATATAAATTATTACATATACACTTCAACTTTTTCATAGCTACTCTTACTCTTGAGAAAAATTGTAAACTGTGTAGCTCTTTTGTACCCCTCTGATCATTTAACTGAAGATTTGTGAAGAAAAGATACAATATTATCTTCTTTGTTTTATCTATTATTGTCTGTGACTAGCCAAACCTTCAACCATTGCGTTGTTGTTAAGCAATTTGGAGTGAGAACCAGCTCATTGTTTTCAGAGGTAACAAATTGCACACAAAGTTACAGTCTATCTTTTACCCATGAAGCATCTGAAGGATTCAAACAGTATGCCTTTGGGTTGGCAGTAGCTTTAAGCCACCAAGCTCTGTTAATCTGTTGCTGTTGCATGCTGTAGACATTTTCAATGGACTTCTCATTATGATAGAGGTTTCATTCTCCTAAAGCTTATTTTTTCTCCTCATCTACTTATTATAACTATATTGTTATTTTAGTTAAAGATAAGTATTTATAGTTTTAGGTTCATGAGAATATTATCTACTGGGAATTCACTAAGAATTATATTTCTTCTGTGGGGTGAACATTTACTCTCATGTACTAATTGCCTCATTTTTCACTTGATTGATAGTCCATATCTATATCCTCCTTTTTCCTTTATTTTAAATGTTCTCTCCTATCATATATAAAACTCAGTTCACTGCCATTGAGTTGGTTCTGATCATAACTCAATCTGTTAACCTTTAGGTTAGCAGTACAGTTAAAAACTACACCACCAGAACTCTGTGTTACACATTGCTACACATTTTATACCTAAGCTTTTTTTCAAGGTAATCATCTTTAAAAGTTTTCCATTCTTCTGCTCCAAAATCTCTGAGGTCATTTGTTAAAAACTCAAACAAAACCTACTATTAATAAGTTGATTGTGACTCATAGCAACCTGGTAGTATTTAACTAGAATAGCCTAGGTATAATCAACATTATCATTATATCATAATCAATATTATTATTTTACAGACTAGCGGAGAATCAAGAGAGCTTTGTGGATGTGATCTTAATGGTTTATTGCTCAAAATGTTTGCCTAGACATTTACTGATTTTATCATGTGGCTGAACGGGAATATGTGAATAGGGTATGTTAGCCTAACCACATCTTTTTTGATCTTCCACATTTCCACACATAATGTCTTTTCCAAGTAATGGCCCATCCTAACAATGTGTTTAAAATATGTGAGATAAAGTGTCACCATCCTTGACTCCAAAGTGCACCATGGTTGCACTTCATCCAAGATAGACTTGTTTTGGTTTATTTTTGGCAATCCAAAAATCTCTCCTCCAGCACCACAATTCAAAGACATCGACTATTTCAACTGAAAGGAAAATTTTTTAAACAATGTCCCCACACCCAAGTATTGTAAGAACCCGTACCTTTGATCTTGTGTGAATGTTTATGTTCCAGGAACTAGCTGACCACAAACTGAACAAACAATTACTGGCAAAAACCATACTTTAACTAACGTCAGCAGCAGGTAACTGACCTAAAATTGAACTTCTCCTTTTCCAAAGAGCCAATGAGCGAATTCCACGCCAAAGAACCCCTAGACCTTGTATAAATTCCCTTGCTTTTTTGGGCTCGGGGTCGACTTCCCTGTCTCCTGCGTGAGATACAAGTCGTCCCAAAGCTTCGTCAATAAAGATCTTGTGATTGCAGCGAGTGGATCTGGTGTGAGTTGCTCGGGGTCGCGCCCGGTCTGGGAAAAGCCCTAGTTTGGGGTCTTTCACAACCTTTTCTAAATTTTATGTCAGTGCACCTCATACAAGCCAAAGTATTTTTGATTGCTTTTCTTGCACTTGTACATTGGACAATTGATAAAGAAGACCAAAGAAGAATGGATGGCTTTCAACTGTTGCATTGCAAAGAGTATCTGATGGACTGCTGTGGAGTCAGGACAGATTTAGAGCTAACTCTCCAATGAGTTTCAGCAGAACAAAGAAATGAAGAAATCTGTGTTCCAGAACCAGAGATTCTGGTGGGTTACGCATGCATAGGGCTCGGGTTTCTTACAATCAGCAAACGGATGGCTCACAATCCTTTCCTACTAACTCTCATCTGAATGTAAGTCTTTTTCATGTGGGATCGCTTTGTTCTGTTTTGGTTGTTATCTTGGAATCTTAATTTTTTTCTTCTTACTTACACTTTCTTGAAATAACTCAGGTCTGTCAATTAACTTTTTAACCTCTTTTTAAACTGGACCTCTTTTCAAACTTCTGATTGTTCTCCCTTCTGAAACCTAATTCACAGCATTAATTAATTTAACAAATATTGACTTACTGCCAACTATGGGTAGATGTTCTAGGCTCTGATGATTTAAAAGTAAACAAGGAACATAAACTACATTTATCAAATGTTCAGTCTAAGAATTGATGAGGCAAAGACAAATAATAACAGCAACAAAAGCGGCATGGAAGCAACATAATAGAAAGATGTGTAATCCACTATACATCATGGTATTTTAAGGCTTGACTTCAGGGAGGTGGAAGGGAAATATTAGGTTTTTTAGTTCAACAACTAGCTCCATTCTTGAAAAATATGGGCACTGAATCAATCTCACTGAATTGAAATACAAGGAGAAATCTGAGTAATTAAAACTCACCAAATTACTTGGACTCAATTATGAGTAAAAAATGCATATTCTTTTATTCTGTCTTTAATACCAAATTGCAAATTCATGAAATAAGGCATACCTAAATCATGCTATTATGCATACACTTTACAAAGCTGCTAAAAGTGCCAATTAAGTGGATGAATATTCCTATGTGACTAAGACCCAAAGGCACAATAGATCCAATCAATAATAATATTTTGAAATATTGTGAAAAAATACCCAATACAATCTAGGAAGATGAGTTTATGACAACATATCACTGGAAAAATTCTAAAATTCAGTGATAGAATGCTTTGCGATGTCTGAAGTACTAAGATTAATATCAACTACAAGTAATCTCTACTTTCAAAGAATTCTGAAATTCTGTTATCTTTGGAAATACCATTTAACAAAGATAATAAAGCTGAATTTATGAATGAAACTATGGAATAATTATGTGCATTCGTTATAACAAATTCAGCAAACCATGGAGGCAATTCTAGCTCAAGGTGACACCACGTTTGTCAGAACTGTGGCCCATGGCGTGTCCAGTGGTTGATTTTTCAGATATAGACTGCCAAGTTTCTTCCTAGGTGTCCCTGGGAGGAGTTGAACTCCTGCTCTTCAACTTAGCAGCCATTCACTCTCTAATGATGTTTCTTAATTTTTTTGTATATTCCCCTCCCCCAGTATATGGGTCCTACAGTTCAGAATTTGGAAGAGAATAGATCTTTCTGGGTTCAAGTTCTGCAGTGAGCAATTACTAGAATCTTGACATGAATAAAATCCCTTCAACACTTGAAATTCAATTTCTTCTCTAAAGCATGAATAAAGAGTATTATAACAACTCTATTCATTGGATAGGATAAATGAAAGAAAACTTTTGAAAGCACTCTTTATAGTATCTTACCCATTATCCCAGGACAGTAAATATGAGAATTACTTACCTATCCATTAAAAGAAACTCATTAAATGTTTATTCTATGGCCACATATCAAAACCAGAATAGCAAAAATATATTCTCTCTTAATTTAATCAACTCCACACATACAATTTTGTAATTTTACCTTGAAATTTGTCACCACTCTTTGTGAAGTACGCGTTATGGTAAAAATGAAAACATGAAGGAAAACATATGAATATGAACAGAAGCACAGAGCAAACACCTTGGGTGGATAACTTGCTCATCCTGGGCCATCAAGGCCATACTCTTAGAGAACATCAATGAGCAATTTAACATCTCAGCCCCACACGCTATTGCGGCAGCGAATATAGGCTCAGTCTACAGCAATCACTCACTTTAGCTGGTTCTGATATTGAAGCGTGTTTCCTTCCTGGAAAATCAGCACCTAAAGAGTTGGCTAATTGTATAGCATTTGGATCATCACTGATAAGTGTCAAAAAACCCACAAAATGTCTAACTGTGGCTCACAGGTCTTATACTTCCAAGAGTGTGCAAATTGATTACACACAGTGACCTTTTCCCTTGTAATAAGCAGTCCACAAAAACAGTATTCTACATCTCAAATCAAGAGAGGCTGAAATCTCTGTGAGAAGCCATCAAAAGTACAACTATTGCCTCCCAGGGATCCCCCAACTATTGTTATCTATCCAGAACAAAGAAGAGGAAAGAAAGCAAAGTCAAAGGAACAATCTGTCCACAGGACTAATGAATCATGCAAGCCTCAATTGACAAGACTTTAAGACCAGAAGAATGAGGTGACGCCCAGTTACCACCATTGGCCACTCTAAACTAGACCATAATACAAGATTCTGAGTAGAGAAAGACATGGAACTAAACAAAAAAGATGGAAAAGGAAGAAGTTCAGACTTGCTTGTTTAATAAACACCAATGGAATTCCTAAGGCTACGACCAGAGACTGCCTTTGATCCTCTGGGAAACCTCACCTTTCACTTGAATCACAACAAAACAAATATAAATAAGCATAAGAAAGTG
Source organism: Elephantulus edwardii (assembly GCF_000299155.1). NCBI lineage: Eukaryota > Metazoa > Chordata > Mammalia > Macroscelidea > Macroscelididae > Elephantulus > Elephantulus edwardii. The sequence continues at coordinate 7,083,023 of NW_006399864.1, forward strand.
CTTTACTAGTAAACTGTAGTAAATGAATTTGTTTATCTGCTTACAGATACATATACACACACAGATATACATATTTATATACACACATATGTTGTTGTTATGTGCCATCGAGTCGCTTGCGAAACATAGCGACCCTATGTACAACAACCCTAAACTCTGCTCTGTCCTGTGCCAATCGCACTGTCTCTGACACTCCCATCCCGATTATCCCAGTCACTGAATCAATCCACCTCATAAAGGGCCTTCCCCTCCTGCGTTGTCCCTCCACCCTCCCAAGCATGATGTCCCTCTCCAAGGACTGGTCTCTCCTCACAACATGTCCAAAGTATGTTAGACAGAGCCTCAGAATCCTTGCCTCCAAGGAGCCACCCGGTTTAACCCTTTCCAGGACAAATCTGTTTGTTTTCCTAGCAGTCCATGGTATTCTCAATACTCTTCTCCAGCACCACAGCTCAAAGGCATCAATTCTCCTTCTATCCTCCTTGGTCATTGTCCAACTCTCTGATGCATAACAAGTGATTGCAAAGACCATGGCCTGTATCAGACACACCTTAGTCTCCAGAGAGACACCATTGCTCTTCAGTACTTTGGAGAGGTCCCTAACAGCAGACTTTCCCATGGCAATGCGCCTTTTAATTTCCTGGCTGCTGGTGCCAAGACTGTTGACTGTGGAGCCAAGCAAACTAAAGCTGTGTACAATCTCAATCTCTTCACCATCCATCCTGATGCTGCCAATTGGTCCAATGTACATGCCTATATGTGTATGTGTGTGTGTGTGTTTTGCTCTTTTTCAGAGAATTTAGATATTAACTAGAAATATATTTCTAAATCCAAAATGGGCTTTCCTGTACTAAAATAGAACATACTTTAAAAAATTTCTAAAGAGAGAAGAATTTCAATCTCTAAGGTGTCATGTTGTGGCTATGTACTATCGAATTGGAACCTGCTGATAGCTGACTCTCCAGGGAGTTTTCCAAAACTGTCCCTGCATGGAAAAATCTTTCCATCTTTCCTCAATTGAGCAGATAATGGATTCAAACCCCCTGCCTTTGGGCTGGCAGAACAACTCCTTACCACTAAGCCACCAGAGATTCCTGAAGTGAATATATATTATGAAATCTCACATAAGATGGTTTCAAATAATTAAGAAACTAGAATGGTCGGTGTTGGTTAAAGAAAAAGTTTAGTTACTTGTCAAAAGAACAAAAGTTTAAAGAAATAGCTGAATTTCATATGGTGTGACAGCTTTTTCTTCTTGTTTTCCAGAAGTAGAAAGCCTCTATACTCTGGTAGGCAATGTGTTTGCCGTTTGTAATACAGTTTGGAGAAAACCTGTGATGTCTGGTCTCCCAGAGGGTAGAATATATGTTGGAGTATTTATATATAAGCTAGTAATTGTACTATGATACTAAACTTACTTTAAAGGTATACGCTGTTTTGTTCTGTTCTGAGTTGAAAAAAAATCAATAATTCATCTAAATTCAGTGAGAGCATAATGTATGCTGTTACAACCATACTTGGGAAAAACACATGGCCCAGATGTAGGAATTTAAGGAAATCACTTGGTGTTGTCTTGTGATCTAAATTATAGGTCTAAATTTGTATGAAAGCTCATTGTACAAATGAAATACAATGCAATATTTACCAACACAACTCTAACCTAACTTAAGGTGTAAGTAAAGAATTAGTACTAGTGGTGATTAGTACTAGTGGTGATTAGTACTAGTGGTGACTATTGGGGATGTGGCTGGATTAGAGTTACAATATTTTACATTTGTGCCCTTGTGGTTGATGAAACTTAAAACACAAAGGAGCTACATAGTTGAATAAAACTACTATATTATTATGTTCAGTAACTGTGAGACTCAAAGACCATATATAAAAATGCAAATTTTATCTATATGCCTGCATATGTACTGAATAGTCAGTTTAATTGAGTAACTATTCATCCCATTATTTTTCTTTTTCTGTTTATTTCATTAAAATGATATTTTCCTCTTTTACTATATTTGTAATACATTTGGCTATTTATGAAATTTACCACGGCTTTATTTCCAATAAAAGCTGTATATAACACACAGTGCTAAATAATCCAATTCTTGGATGTTTTCCAATTTTTGCCATCTTATAATGATCCCTCGGATTCTAAAATACTGAAGAAAAACAAATACAAGTTACACATCCCACATTTACAAAGGTTCTTAACCCAAAATTTCAGCCAGACTGAATGCTTCAATGAAAGTACATTAGATAAATGTTGTATGGGACAAATGAATGTGATCATTTTCTTTAGACAATTTGACTGTTTCAATAAAAAGATGTAGATAAAGTGAATAATTATCATTTTATTATAATTACTATCCATAAACTATCTCTAACATTTAAATATATTAAAATATGTAAAAATAAAAAATATACCAAGTAAAATTATTAAATTATTACAAAATTATTACTAAAGTTGTTAAAAATAAGAATTATTTGTATTATTCTAAATTCTTCTAATTATAAAGAAGCAAATCATAAAAAGGCCAAATAACTTGACCAAGATCACATAAATTGAAAAAAATTGATGGATAAAACTGTATGACTCTGCTTTCCAGGTGCATGTTCTCTTCACTCTACTACCTTTCCAGATCAGATTTTATATTGTCAGAATACTTTATATCATATAATATTAAGTCAGTTGGATAGTATTAACTCATGTTGATTAAGAAGACTCATTAACAACTTATATTATGCAGATGGCACACTGTGCTTGTAGAAAGTGAAGACTATATGAATCATTTTCCAAGCATGATCAGTTTTCACTATGGATTACACCTCAACATCATGAAAACAAAAATCCTGACCGTTGAACCAATACGCAGTATCCTGATAGAGTCAGAAAAGACTGAAGCTGAAAAGATTTCATTTTACTTGGATCTATTCACAGAAGCAGCAGTAAATACATCAAACTAAGTTTTATGTTGGGCGAATCTGAGGCCAAGGATGTCTTTAAAGTGTTAAGAAGCAAGGAGACCACTTTGTAGACTAAGGGGCACCTGATCCAAGCCAAGGAATTTTCAATTGCTTCTTATATACACATGTGAAAATTGGGCAATGACTGAAGAAGACTGAAGAAGAACTGATGTCTTTTTATTGTGGTGCCGGCAAACAGCGCTGAATCTTGCATGTACTGGCAGAAGAACAACAACAAGTCTGCTTTGGAGGAAGTGTAACCAAAGTGCCCCTTACATGTATGGATAACAAAATATATTTTCACATACTTGGAGCGTGTTACCAGGAGGGTCTAGTCCTTGGAAAATGACAGCATGATTGAAAAAATAAAGGGTCAGTGAAAGAAAGGATAACCGACATTATGGATTGAGACAAAGATTGCAAGATTGGTTTGAGAGTAATGGAGATTGAGAGGATGGTATATGACAGGTCAGGTTCTTATCTGTAATTAAAAGGGTCACTATGAGTCATGATAGACTTGAAGACACTTAATAATACAAACATAAAGCAAGAAATAAAAGTTTATTATCTTTCAAGGAAAACGGATTATTCTCCTAGTTTAAATACTATCATTCATTTAAGCTAGAATATCTAAGACAATGTGCTCCACTTAGTAGAAATTAATGAAATAGATCTAAGAATGTTAAATATTTTCCAAAATTCATTTACATCGCCAGAAAGTGTTTAAGCTTTCAGAAGAACTAGATTAAAAATATAAAAAGGCATTAAATTAATTTCTAAATTTTTACCAAGGAATTTCTTAAAATTACATGTA
>NW_006399864.1:7086999-7097588 GCF_000299155.1 Elephantulus edwardii
ATTTTGTTTTTTAAAATAAAATTTTAGTTTAAAAGTGGACATCAGATGATTCAGATAATTTAAAACTTCAGTTCATCAGTAATGGTTGCTTTCAAAAATACGTAGCATATTACTCTGTTGACTTTTATAAATAATCCATTTCCATATTATTATAATTATGACATAAAAATGGCTTGCATATACACTGAACACTTTCATGTTAGAAACTGAAAAAGCAGGAGTACCGTAGTGATTTGGCAAACATGGAAAATATCTCATCTGCAGGTGGATTTAAAGAGAAAATGTGCACAAATTACCCTAAATGATGCCAGGTTTCAGACCCCAGCTTGAAATGCAAACGTAGTTGTGGTTATTGCAATTACAGAAAATTTAAAAGTAAGGTAACATTCAGGGAATGTGTAACCCCAGGGAGATGGTAGTTATCTGAGGCTATTATTATAATGGAAGGCAAATAATCTTTGCCAAGATTTTTCAGACAAGACTAATACAGTATGTATCCTTCAATGAACTATATGCACCACAGAGATTTAAATAAGGAATATCACATTACTTTCTCTTACATTTCTACTTTTAAACTGAAATTTATGGTAGGTTTCAATGTCTTAAGTCTTCTGGTTTTTTATGTTTTGTTTTTAATCTAAAACCAAATAAACACATTCTTGATGCACAGTCATTTAGATAAAGTATAAATGGAATTTTATATTATTTCTAAGCATTTAATCCAAACTGATTGATACTCATTTCAATTCGTATTTACATGAACAAATATTTACTATGTGTATGCTTACTAATATTTATCAGGTATCCATGATGTTCAACAATCTACGGCTTGTACTGTTTGCATTGATTCCCTATTTACCGTATGTATCATAAATCTAAGAGCCAAAGCAGAAACAAAATATTATTTTTCTGTGTCAGGTGCCTTTAAAATGCTTTTCCTCCAAGTTCACTTAATCTTTTCAATTACAACAAAGTTATTATATAATTTATAAGCAAAATTAAATGGCAATGAAATGTGCCTTTGATTTTTGTACTGCTGCTGTTGTTTCCTGAACAATGAGCTCATGAGGACCAGTAACCCCCATGCAGTGTGAATCGGCATATAAATTTTTTACTGTTGACAGAAGCCTTGTGATTATATAGTTGATTAAAACATATTTTATAAGCTAATGTATGACATGCTTCACCCATATATAAAGTATCTTTTCAATATGAGATTAACAAGTATTTCACAAAAAGTGTAAAGTTTTGTACCTGCTAGAGTAACTGCAGAGAATTCTGGTTGCCTAGCATCAGAGAGCTGGACAATGACTAGGGAGGACAGAAGGAGAATTGACGCCTTTGAGCTGTGGTGCTGGAGAAGACTTTTGAACGTATCATGGACTGCCAAGAAAACAAACAGATTCATCCTAGAGAGGGTTAAACCAGGCTACTCCTTGGAGGCAAAGATTGTGGGGCTTTGTCTGACATACTTTGGACATGTTGCAAGGAGAGACAGGTCTTTGGAGAGAGACATCATGCTGGGTAGAGTAGAGGGGCAGTGCAGGGGAGGAGGACCCTCTATGAGGTGGATTGATCCAGTGACTGGGGTAATCGGGATGGGTGTGTCAGAGGCAATGCGATTGGCACAGGATAGAGCACGGTTTAGGGCTGTTGTATATATAGGGTCGCTATGAGTCGCAAACGAATCGACAGCACATAACAACAAAAACAAGTGGTAGGGAGTTTCACTGCCAACCCAAAGGCAGGAGCTTGGAGTTTAACAGCTACTCTGTGAGAGAAAAATGCAATAGATAGCCTAGCAAAACCCACTGGAGGGTCAGCTGTTGATAGATTCTGACTTAAAGGCACACGACAGTAGAGTAACTGTAGGAAAAGCATCATGAGCTATCTTTTCTTTATTTCATTTATCTGGAAATGGGGGAATTGGCAACTGCAAAGCTAAAGCGATGTTTGCTATCGAGCAATTCGACTTTTTCTCTCAATGTTGATTTTTGTCTGGTTCTTGAGTGTGCTTCTGAAATCCACAGTGACACATGGATCATGGGGAGTTATCTGAGGTATACAGCATTGCAGTTAGCATAATGAAAAATGCACAAGAACGAAGAAAGAACCCGTTTTGTAATGTTCTAGAAACTAATTGCTAACACAGAAATAGCATCAGAAAGCATCAAAACATAAGCATGCAAGTGGACACATGCAGGCTAAATCTATATTGTTCAAAAGTCAATTATCTATATGTTTAGGCATGTGTGATTATTTAAAAGACTAAAGATGTCTCAGCTAAGTTATCCAAATGATGATTTTTGTCTGAATGTGGATATTTTTAGGCAAACAATAATGTAAAAACCCGCCAGAGTGTCGGTTATGAGTCGGTTCTGCCTTGATGGTACATAACAACAACGTCAAACTTGGTTTTGAATTGACAAACTATATTGTTTCCATCAATTACACAATCTACCTCTCTGTTCTAAAAAGCTGTTGTTGTTGTTGTTGTTGTGTCCCATCAAGTCAGAACTAGCTCATAGCTGACCCTCAGTGGGTTTTCAGAGGTAATTATTCACACGGAAGGGGACTGCCCATATTTATCTCCAGGAGCAGCTGGTGGTTTCAAACCATGTGTCATTGAGGTGAGAGTGCCGTTCCTTACCACTAGGCCACCAGGAATTAGAGAGGTTTAGTATTTGAGATTGTTGTTGTTGTTGTTGTTGTTAAGTGCCATTGAGTTGTAGGCAACTCACAGGGACCCCATGAATGAATGATCTGAACACTTGTATAACTTTCATCATTTCTCCAAGTTCATTGTTTTTCCGGAGGCAAGCTATTTCAGAAGTGGATGCCACTCCTGCTTCTAAGCTTATTTTAACTGGGCAGCTCCACCAAACACTGTCCACCATGGGTGACCATTATCACATTAGGCACATCAGGTTAGGTATAGTGTTTATAGTCTCATGACAAGTGAAATGTAAATGAAAAGTATCTGAACCTTTTACCTTTAAATAACAATCCACTGGGGAAATAATGTGTATAAACTAAGGTTTGTTTTATATTATCAAATGACTAGAAATTGAGGCAATATTACTGCAGATAGTTTGAAGTTTGGCAACCATTCTTTAATATATTAGATAATACAATACTGGATCAAAGGATGTGACTTGAATATTAATATGCAGAATGCATTCCGTTCTTTGAACAAAGAATAAAGTAAATTAAAGTATGGCTGATATGACAATAGTTAGCAAGAAAAGCAGGGTATTTTGGGTGGAATAGTCAGTAGGGTATAACAATGCTAATCCGATCTCAGCCCATGTGATTGCAGCTTCAGAAAACCCACTGGAAGGTCAGCTAGAGTCATTCCAAACAGAAGGCAGTAAGTAGTACTAGTAATATCAAACGAAGCATAGTCATAATACAATTAAGAAAATATGCTTTCATAATAGACATGTTCATATAAAGGATAGGGTATACTGTGATGTCTATTCAATAACAAAAAATAACCCCACCCTGGTAGAAAATAAAAAAGTATCAGTAGAACTTGTTTCCAAATCAATAGGTCCTTAAAAGCTTGCCCCTGTTACTTCTTCTTTTGTTCTATTGCTCATGTGATTTTTTTTTGTGAACAATTTCTGCTAGGGATGAGTCTTTGATATTCACTGAACTATAAAGTTGTTTTAACATATACCAATGACTTTTTTAAATATATCAAAACAGCTGGTTTGAGAAGGTACTTTGAAGCACAAGCTTTAAAAGATTTCAAAATTAAATAATTTGTATAAGGTTTATAAATTTTTACTTAGAAAATCTTAGGTGAAAAAAATTTATACAAGCCCAGATGCTCTTTAGAAATGCAATGTGAGCTAAAAATTTATCTTGTTTCCTAGAACCTGGGACTTAGCAGAACATGTTACCTCAAAATACCTTACAAATAAAATACCAGCCCTTCTGGAGTAAGTCAACTCAAAGTCACCAGTGAATCAGTTGTAGGTAGGGCATAAGAAATCGAGCAGCCTCTAAATTTGGTTAACATGTCAGCATGCAAGCAGTTTAATTTGTACTTATATTTAAAGGAAACAGAGAATGATGCACATACCACACCCACCTGATTGTGCACTTTGATCAGTTGATCAAAGTGAATCTTTGTTATCATTGTTCTTTATTCTTCTGGAAGATCGCAATTACAACATATTTTTCTCTGGGCACGGCATTCTTCTTTTACGTTATTTTTACAGTACAAATTGAAAGTTTATGTTATTATACAATATCTAAAATACTATTTCAATTTTTGATCTGAGAATAAATTCTTTATAAAATTAAAGTTGTACAATCTTTTTTTTAAGTTAATCTTAAAATTAAGGCAAAATAGAAACTTGTGAAAGCAATATAGCAACACTAAGGGAAATAAAGGAGTACAGAGAAGATTGCATGTCTTAATGAATAAAGATGAAAGAAATAGTTGCATGTACACAAATACCTTTACCATAATATGGCAACATTTTTTTCCAAGAACGTTGTAAAATAGTACCCATTCTTCTTATTACAACTGATTTCATAGTCCTTGAAGTTTTAGTATAAAAGACTTTATAGGTTTGGCTCATGACCAAGGATTGCACGTAAGTCAAACATTTGTAACCTGAGGACTGCCTGTAATTATACTTGACCTTGAATAAAATCATTATCTTCTAAATGGACACTCTACTGAAAATAAAATAATTTGGGTCATTAACTCATGATAGCACATCTTCTCTTCAGAAAGTTGTTTACTCTCAAGTAAATATGCCAGGGAATCAATTTCACAGTAAAATTACATCCCAATATTAAATGGATAATGCAAGCAGATGTAGAACACAAAAGAAAACCTTGTTAAATTCCATTATATTCTTACATCTCTCCTGCATTATACTTTGTCATTTTATTTTCTAGTGGATTAGTCTATATATTGTTCAAAATGTTCATATTTTTTGTAAGAACATTTTACCTACTTTATTTTAAAAAAATTGACTGTTAGCAACAGCTTTCCACATCAGTCAAGTTCAGCTTTTGTAAATACTTTCAAAAGAATGTAGGTAGGGCAGAAATACACTGAACTTTCTAAATGCCTTTGGCAAGGAGGCAGGGGAACTAGCATTCTCATATTGTAATGGTGGAGGAAAAAGGCATACACTTTTTCAGGAAAGAATCTTGAAATAAATTACAATTTTATGCTTTGACTCAGAAATCCCACATAGAGAAATCAACATAAAAATAAAAAAGTACCAAGAACAAGATCCTAACTGAACGTGTTTTATAATGGAAAAATATAAAATCCCTATCCATAAAGAAACATCTGAATTATTTATAGTTCAGTAATACCCTTAAATGTTAAACCTACAACTGCTCCAAAGTGATTCACATGATACATTGATCAGTGCTGAAAACAATCTGTTATATTTACACAAGTTCTATATACAATAAAAGTCAAATACTCAAAGTCATGTCTTCAAGCCTAAACCAGCTCATTGCTGGCCCTGTCTAAGGTTAATGGAGGCTGTAAATCACCCTGGAGGAGATTGCACATTTTCCCCCTGCAGCTCCACTGGTGAATTTGAACTGCCAGAGAGGCAAAGTCTTGTAGCCAACAGCGCTGCTCCCTATTGATTACAATGCCTGAGATCCTGATGTACCATTAGTTTATGCTTAAAAAACACAAGAGTTTACAAATACTGATCAGTGGAAGTGTAAGTATGTCACCGAAAAGAACTGGCACATTTGATAATAAAACAATACTTAAAAAGATGAACTAACAGTATTATTTTATTGAGTTCTAATGCAAAATTTTGGAAGGAGGAGTGGCATCTACTTCCAGAAGTTTGCCTCTGGAAACCCTATGAATCTGGAGAGAGGATGAAAGACACCCAAGTGTTGAGGACTCTCCTTTGTAGTGTCGCTATTAGTCACCTGTGACTCGACAGCACTTCACAACAACAACACAACGCAAAATTAACATGTGGAAATTAATATAAAACTCCCTAAATACATACTTTCTTTTAGAAAAATCAAGAACACAAAATAGGAAAAAGAAACACAATAAAAATACTCTATTAAGTAGAAGCCTGCATAATGTGGCAGAGAATACCAACCTGAAAACATATCAGTAAAATAGGAATGACTTTCAATTGTTTATTAAGAAAACAGCTTTAATATAGTCTTGAAAAGTGAAGTCTGCCTTCATGTTGTGCATGAGAAACACTCAAACCCCAGTGGTTGAAAAGGGCTAAACCTAATAGAGTGGAAAGAGATTTACTGGACACATGGAGAACGAAAAGGAAAAGGAGACAATTGTGATTGAAAACTAAGTACATTTCAATCCAAAATTCTTCAATGAGACTGTTTATATAAAACATATTTACAAACTAAACAATATTGCCACCATCTACACAATTCTAGGATCAAAAGATGTGCAAGAAGAAATTGATATTAGTACAGTAATAACGAGTAATGTCACTTTTAGTTTAAAAGATGAGTCAAAATAAGTCATGCTAAGTAGGTAACTTGCTCAACTGAGTGCCATTCATTCCATTTCCACTCGTTGTGAATTTTCATTCTGCTTCCAACGCTGTAAATGGTAAAGGGAGGAGATGGCTTCATCTTTCTCCCTCTGATTTCAAATCTAGCAGATTTGAACCACGGCCTTTGGGTTAGCAGCAAAACTCATCAGAAACTTTGCTCCCAGAGCTCTCTAAACTAGCTAAGCAGTATGACTATTTATAAAATGTGTGAACAACAATACTAGAGAATTACAAATATCAACAACAGCAACAAAAACCACAATGAAGTATCTTGTCTCTCAAATCTTTTTGCTAGTCAGTTAGAAAGGACTGGTGCCGGTCTGTTGGTTTTTAGAGTCTATAAATGGGATGGGAGAGGATTGCCAGTCTTTTACATATAGAGCTGCTGTTGGTATAGAATCACAAAAGACTTTGTCTTTGGATTAGGAGTGTTACTGCCTATGGACTAGACCATAAAGAAGAGATCTAATACTTAAAGCTCTCTGATCAAAACATAATTATAACATTAGAGAATTAACCGAAACAACTCTGTGAAAGGTGAAATACATGTCAAAAATTATAGATGTTCTGAAAATTATGGAAGGAAAAGTAATAATAAAATAGGTATGTTTTACTTAAATCATTGATGAAACAAATCCCAAAAGCTCAGGCAATATACTAATAAAAATGAAAGAATATATTATTTAATACCCAATTTATAAAATTTAACAAAATAGCAATAATGATAGAACAATTGTGCAAAAATAGATTCAAAAAGAGAGGAATGTTTTAAAAAGATGCTACATCAAAATTATGTTTTAAATGACTATACAAAATAACAAAAAATAGTATCTTGTTTAAGTAACAAACATATAAAAGAAACTCTATAAAGCTGAGCCTATCAAAAATTACTTGTTCTATGAAAATACATTTAAGAATTGAGAATATATAATATCATAAGCAACTACAGTTATGAAAACTGATATCTATATAGATAGAAAATGTAAATAACTCATTTTGAAAAGAGGAAAATAAAGTAAGTAAAAAAAAAAAACAAACCAAGGAGTTGCAAAAAAAATTATCACTTACTTCCCAGTAAAGCAGACTCCAAACCTAAATGTTTCATTGGGGAATCTACCATGAAAAATAAACCAACAACACTTCATTATTTAAATTTAATGTTTTAGAAAACAGAGAAAGGAGATTGTTCCGAATTTTTGATGACACAAGTGTAACATTGTTATGTGTTGTTAAGTCTACTGTAACTCATACCAACTCCATGAACAATGGTTTTGAAACTTGCCCTATGCTGAGTCAACTTCACTGTATCTGATACGCCTGACACACCTGACCCCACTGTAGCAGTCATTGTGTAAATCTAACTCATCCAGGGTCTTCCTCTCCTGCACTGATTCTCTACCATTCCAAACAAGATGCTCTCCTGGCAATGTGCCCAAAGTATGTAAGACAGAGCTTCAAAATCCTGGCCTCCAAGAAGCAAACTGGTTGCACCCTCTTCAGGATAGACCTGTTTGTTCTCCTGATATGTTTCAGTACTCTTCTCTAGCACCACAATTCAAAGGCACCAGTTCTTCCTCTATCATCCTTATCCCTTGTCCAAGTCTCAAATATATAGCAAACAACTGAGAAGAACATAGCCTGGATCAAGCAGATCTTATTGTTGTTGCTGTTATTTGCCATTAAGTACCTGCAACCAGGAGCAACCCTATACGTACAGTATCTCTGAAGCCTGCCCTGTCCTGAGCCAGTCTCACTAACTCTGACACATCTAACCCCATTTCCCCACTTGCTGTATCAATCCATCTCATTTAGGGTCCTCCTCTCCTGCACCACCCTCCATCCTTCTAAGTACAATGTCCTTCTTCAAGGACTGGTCCACCCTGACCACAGGCCCAAAGTATGTGAGACAGAGCTAGACAGACTTATTTGTTTTCTTTGTGGTCCATGGTATGTTCAAGACTCTTCTCTAGCACCACACCTCAAAGGCATTGAATATTTTTTCTGTTATTTTAGTCATTGTCCAGTTCTCTGATGCACAGCCAGTACTGGCAAAGACCATGACCTGGATCAGGCACACCTTAGTCTCTAGACTGACAGTACTTTTAGTACTTTGCTTTTCAGCACTCTGGAGAGGTCCCTGGCAGTAGATTTTCCCAATGCAATTAATCTTTTGATTTCCTGACTGTAGGCACACTCTTGTCTCTTGAATAATATAATTTCTCTTAGCACTCTTGAGAGATCCTTGACAACAGAATTTCCCAGGGCAATTCACCTTTTCATTTCCTGATTGCTGGTGCCAAGAGTGTTGACTGTGGATTTGAGCAATATTAAATTGTTAATAATCTCAATATTTTCTCCATCTATTACGATATTGTCTATTGAACTACTGGTTAGGATATTAGTTTTCTTGATGTTGATACACAATCCATATTGGAGACTGTAATACTTGACCTTCTGCAGCAAACTCAGTTTGGACATGCAAGATTGTGTCATCTGCATAACACAGGTTGCTAATGAGCCTTTCTACAATACTGATGCCACATTTTTGTTCATAACATTCAGTTTTCCAAATGATCTGTCCCACATGTAAATGGGAATGATATGGAGAAAGGATACATCCCTGTTCTTGATTTTGAACTATGCAATGTTTTCTTGTTCTGTTTGGACAACAGATTCCTGGTCTAGGTATAGGTTTCACATAATTACAACCAAGTGTTCTGTAATTTTCATTCTTCTCAGTGTTAGCCATAATTTGTTGTGATCCACATAGTCAAATGCTTTTGTATAATTAAAAAACATAGACAAGCATCCTCCTGGCACTCTGTCCTTTCAGTTCTGATTCATCTACCATCAGTAACAATAGCCCTACTGCCGCAGCCTCTTCTAAGTCCAGTTTACATTTCTGGAAAGTTCTCTGTTATTACACTACCCTAAACATTTTTGGATAATTTTAGCAAGATTTTGCTTGCATGTAATATTAGTGATATTGTTTGGTAATTTACACATTCTATTTAGTATACTCTTTTGGGAATGATGATAAAAATTCAGGAAGCTATCCTCCAGTTTACTTGGCACAACTTGGTGAGTGAATCAAGGATTACATCTGTCTACTGGATTATGTCATTTAGTATTCTTTCAATTCCTGGGGTCTTATTTTTTTGCTGATTCCTTTGGAGCAGTTTGAACTTCTTCCTTTATTATCATTCATTCTTGATCATATATGTTTCTTCCTGAAATGGTTCTCTGTCAGTCAATACTTTTCAGCACAGGGAATCTGTGAAAGTATAATTGTTGTTGTTAGGTGCCATCAAGTTGAGTAAGACTCATAGCAACCCTATGAATAGCCAATCTGAACTCTCTCTTACCTTGTGCCATTCTCATAATTTCTGACACACTAGAGCCCATGTCTTTAATCACCATGTCAATCCATGTCATTGGGGGCTTTCCTCTTTTTTGCTGACCCGCCATCTTTCCAAGCATAATGTCCTTTTCCAAGGTACAGTCTCAAGCAGGTACTTGTCTGAAGTGTGAAATACAAAGCTTCACCACCCTTGCTTTCCAGGAGCACCCTGGCTTCACCTTTTCCAAAAGATATCTGTTCTTTTGACAATCCATAGGATATTCAGTACTCTTATCCAGCACTCAGTACTCTTTTGAGAACCTCAACGTTGTCATTTCTTCTGTCATCCTCATACATCATCCAGGTCTCTGATGTATAGCAGGTGAATGCAAAAAACTATGGCCTCAGGTGTACCAATAGTGAAGTATAAATTTCTGATAGACATATATGGTTAAAAATGTAGCCCAATGTTACTTACAAACATTGATTAAAAATCTTTAGCTGGAGAAGATTATTGAATGTATCACAGACTGCCAAGAAAACAAATAGGTCTGTTCTAGAGAGTGTAAAACAAAGCTGTTCCATGAAGGCAAGGATTTTGAGGCTCTGTCTCACATATTTTGGTCACGTTGTCAGAAGGGACCAGTCCTAGGAGAAAGACACAATGCTTGGAGTGGAGGGACAGTGCAGGAGAGGAAGACCCT
>NW_006399864.1:7099193-7104214 GCF_000299155.1 Elephantulus edwardii
AGCACAATTTCTTGCCATTAGGCCACCAGTGCTCCCTCTCAGAAGCATAGCAAGTAACAAAAAAGGCCGTGGCCTGAATCAAGTGCAACTTAGTCTTCAGACTTACCTCATTACTTTTCAGTATTTTGGAGAGGTCCCTGACAGCAGACTTGCCCAATATAATGTGTTTTCTTTCCTCCTGTCTTCGTGGTACCCAGGGTGCTAATTGTTGATACATCATGGTGAAATTACTGATATATTCTCAAAATCAATTCCAAAGAAGCAATTTTGAAAAAAATAATGATGAATTGCCATTTCCTTGACACAATAACGCAAACAGTAGAATAATTTCTCTCTCACTGCATATGAGAATTGGAATCAAATCATATATACCTGACCTTCCGATGGGAGCTAATGGAGTAGATTAGCCATTTTCCTCCATTCCCCACAGAGCCACAGGTGGATTTGAACTACCAGAGAGGTGCCACCTGTAGCTTAGTCATATAACCCCCTATGAACTATGCCGTCAGAGCTCAAGGTACACATAACTCAGTCCTAACCTCAGCATCTTATTTAGGGAGAGAAATAAAGAAGAACAAGCTATATCCAGAAGAGTCAGGGAAGTAAAGAACCAGTAAAAAAGAAGACTTTCAGTATAAATTGACCTCCTGGGTGCAATGAGCTCAGGCCCAGAGCTCAATTAACACCCTGGGTACCACGAAGACAGGAGGAACCAAAACATCAGGAAAAATACAGGAATATGCACTCTCTCCACCCCATCTGACATCATTTTTAATATATTATTTAACCCAATGAGGGAAAAAATGGAGAAACAAACAAACAAGCAAAAGGATAAGTAATACTGCATCTAGAGATAACAGTAGAGTACCTGGAAAATTCTGGAAAAGCTATATTAAAGCTAATAGCAAAACCCAAAAATTCCATACTTTAGCAAATTTTACCATTAACATGCAACATAGTAATAGCATTGAACTACAAAAGAACCACTGAAAAGAAAGTCTAATTAATAAAATATTATTCACAAAAGCAAAAATACACTCATGAAAATCCAAACTGTAGCTATGAATTCAGAATATGATATTGGAAACAACTGAAACTACAGAGATAAAGACTTATCTTCTAGTGAATTGTGATAGTTGCTCTAGATAGCTTTTTGAGGAAAGATCATATTATTTCCATTTTTGCAGAAATGCACAAGGATAAAAGCCAAACAGATCAGAGAGCTAAATGTAAACAAGAAAGCTATTCAAGTATTAATGGAACGTATAAAGTAAAATTCGTCTATAACCTTGGTGTAGGAGAACACTTTCTCTAAGCATGCAAGAAAATTTACTTGCAATAAAATATTAATGTGTTTCAGCATAATAGACTAAAAAAATTTGCACAGCAAAGAACACCATAAACACAAAATTATAGGTATAATGTGGGAAAATATGCTTGAAATATGTTGCAAATGACACACTTTTATCTCCAAATGACAAAGACATCTTAAAATAGAAGGAAAATTACTATAAATTATATTGAAAATGGATTAAATAAGCAATTCCTGAAAAATAATTCAAATAACTCTAAATATAAAAATAAGTTGTTCAACTCAATTTATAATAACACATATGCTAACTATAAATCACTGTATGGAGCATAGCAAATTGTGGCTAACCTTGAGAAGAATGGGAATCCCAACTTATACTTGGACCAGGAAGCATCAGTTACCAAAACAGATCAAGGAAACACGGCATGCTTCAAATTCAAGAATCTGTATGCAGAACAGATCATTCAGGAGGCTGAACTTTTTGAGGAGTATCTCATCAAGATGGGAGGAAGACTTCTCAACAACCTAGTTATGCAGATGACACAACCTTGCTTGCCGAAACTAAGGGGGACCTGAAGCACTTGCTGCAGAAGGTCAAGGACTGTAGTCTTCAATATGAATTGAGTCTCAACATCAAGAAGAAAAAGATTCTCACCACTGGGCCAATTAACAGCACATGACAGATGGACCTTTAAGAGAGTTCCGATTTGTAGGGGCTCTATGAACAACAAATTGAAACTTGCTTCATCCGGTACAGTCTATGGAATAAGGTGAACTGATCTAGGCCATGACTTTTACAATTACTTGCTATGCATTAGAGAGCTGGACAATGACTATGGATGACAGAAGAAGAATTGATGCCTTTGAGTTGTGGTGCTAGAGAAGAGTATTGAACACACCATGGACTAACAAGAGAATAAACAGGTATTGGAGAGGGTAAAATCAAGTTTCTCCTAGAAGGCAAGGATTTTAAAGCTCCATCTCACATACTTTGGCTATGGGGCTAGGAGGGACTAGACCTTAAAGACATCATGCTTGAGAGGATAGAGGGACAATGCAGGAAAGGAAGACCCTGGATAAGATGGATTGATATAGTCACTGGGACAATGGGGGTAGGTGTGTTGGAGTAAACGAGACTGGCTCAGGATAGGGCAGGGGTCAGAGCTATTGCACATAGGGTTTTTATGAGTTGCAGGTGACTCAAAGACATATGACAACAACAAATATAAATATACTGAAATACTATATATCATACATCAGATTAGAGAGACTGAAAAACTGTTTCAGTTAATCTGCAGGTATTTATAATTTCAAGTGAAAAAGCCAAACATATTAGTTACTGATTGCAAGTTCACAAGGCAGAATCACTTCTTCAGGAAAGAGCACACTCCCATCCTAGACTTTATAGTATTTTTTTTTTTTTTACTTTATAGTATTCTAGCATTCTTCAGTGAAATCACCCAGAGATCTTTGTGGCAATGACTGATTCTAGGGCTAACCCAGGCACAACATGATCCTGGAATAGCTCATTATACCAGGAGGTATTGAAGTTCTCAAAACCTAATGAGGCATGTTCACTCAGACAAAGAGCTTGAATGAGATCTTGATTTTCTAAATTTAGGCAAGTCGAGAGCCAAGATAATTAAGTAATGAGATGAGCACTGAAATAATTAAGTATAACAAATTGAAAATAAACAGAGTAATTCATGGTTCTTCACACGTAACAACTTAGGATCCCTGGTGGTATAGTATGTTATACATATTGGAATGCTGGCTGAAAGGTCAGTGGTTCAAATCCAAGAGTCATCCAGGGGAAAGCAGTAATCCCATCATGTAAAGATGTACAACCTCAGTCTTAGAGACGGAAGGAAGGTCTCAACAGCTGGAATTGGCTTGAGGCCGTTGAGTTTGCTTTGTTTTTCTTTATGTGCATAACCCAGGAGGTGATTCTGGCAATCCACAGCCAAAATTTCTGTCTTGAAAAGCACAGTTTTATTTCAAGCACATGAGGTCAGCATGAGTCAGAATAGAATCCAGGGAAATTTACAACAGCAATGGTGGTGTTGTTATGGGCTTTGAAATTTGGACCAACTCATAGCTGACTTTCCAGGAAGGTTTCAGAGGCCATAAACCAGAGGTTGTAAATCACAGGATGACATGACACTCATCTTTGTTCCAAAGACGGACTAGTAGATTCAAGTCACATGCCTTTGGGTTAGCAGCACAGCTCTTTACGCACTAGGCCAGTAGGGCTCCTTAGTATCAACAGTAGAATACACAAAGACAAATAAATAGATGAATAAATAAACAAATATATAATAAATACCAGTGAAAGGAGACCTCTTCTAAGATGGCATCTGGTAGACATGTTACTATGATTATAGGAAAGGTGGAATCAGAAAAAAAAATCATCAGTAGAATAAAAATTTTTATGAGAACCCAGAGCTTTTTTATAATTGGAAAGAGTTTCCCAGTCTTAATAAGACTACTTGCTTATTAGTTTCAAGGAAAAAAAAAATAACAGTAATTATAGAGAAATTGGATACCACCTTCTCAAAAAAAAAAATTAAATTTAACCCTGCTGATAAGGACTCAAGTGCATTTTCTGTCTCCAGATGCGGTGCTTTGTGAACAAACATCAGATGCAGTACTGAGAACAAACATCATTTATGTAGTATTCCAGCTGAGAATTGATCGTCACGGGAAAACACTGAGCAAACCCCAAATGGTGTGCAATATTCTAGAAATGAGGAAGAAACAGGAAAAAGTGGCACACTTATAAAACAGCATAAACAAAGCTGTGGATACAATGCAGATTAAAGGGAAGTTAAAGGCACGCCAATTAAGTTCACTCTCTGACGTACCATGAGATCTTGCATTATGAACATTTTCAATGAAGAACATTATTGGGTCAACTGACAAAACTAGAAAAGAAAGAGTGGTTTGGCTGAGAAGTGATAGAGTGGTTTAAAGTAATGAATCAATGTTAAATTAAGTTGAAAATTTCACTGAATGTATATAAAAAGTATCAACACAAGAAAATAAGTATTGAAAAATAGGAGTTAAAAGGTACAATGTTTGTAACCTACTCTCAAAGAAGTTGTAGAAACACACAAGCATACATATGGGAAAGGACTCAACCTTAAAAAAAATGCATTGCCATCACATAGACTCTGCTTCCATTGATTTTGAGTCTATAAATTTTAACTGCAGGAGACTGCCCATATCTTTTCCCTCAGGCTCTGATGTCCTGAGGCTCTGAGATAATCAACCAGAACTTGGTTATCAGCACAACTTGGTAGAGAACTATGCCCCTTGAGTTTCCAGAGAAAGAAAGCAGGAAATATTATACTGAAGGGAATTAAATGTTGGTAAGAGGTGTACAAACTGAGGTAAAGCTTATATGGTTATTTTTGTTTTTAATTTTGCCTGGTTTGTGTTTTGTTTTGTTTTTTTTAATTTTGAGCATGTAAAGTGAGACAACAAGACTATAATCAATCTTGTCATATACTTGATTTATTGTTTTCTATCTTCTTTCTTTCTTCCTACATACATTAATGCTTTTACACACTCAAGCAAATTCCTATCTCAGGGTTTTATTTTTTTGCCTCAACATATATAATACTCATTCTTTATACATGTGTATCTTTCTCTGCCTTATCTTTTAAGTCTGTGTGCCTATGTTTTATTTTTGTTGTGTACAATAGAG
>NW_006399864.1:7108209-7109534 GCF_000299155.1 Elephantulus edwardii
TGATGCTAAACACTGTGACACTGATGTGCCAAATGTGATAATGGTTACCCATGGTGGACCGTGTTTAATGGAGTTCCCCGATAAAACAAGCTTGGAAGTAAGGAGTGGCTTCTACTTCCAAAATAGCTTGCCTCTGGAGACACGATGAACATGGAAAAAGGATAAAAGTTATAAGAGTGTCCAGTCCTTTCGTTCAGAGGGTCATTATGAGTCGCCTACGACTTGACGACACTTAACAACAACAACATCATTATATTCTACTGAAATTTGGTCTTTTATTTCTTATAGCTAAAATTGACAAGTAATTTATGAAAATTATTTCACCTACTCAGTGAAAAAGTCAAGCCTTCTCTTGTTTCTAATGTTTGTTTTTAAAAGCAGAAGAGAAAATGATGTCTTTGAAATACTTTACTGATAGATTAATATAGTAATAAATAAAGTTAAGCAATATCTTCAATAATAGTAAATAAGAAAAACAAAAAATTCCAAAGGCTATAATAATTAGATGAATACAAATTACATGGGGTAACGCTTTCAAAGTACACAGTTGCTACCAATTAAGCAAGCCCAGAGAATCATCTGAGGATTAATAATTGTCATATAGCATCACTGCATAGGCGAATTACATAGTTATTTTATTTGCTTCAGTTGTTTTCATACAAAAAGTATACTTTTAAATTAAAGTGTTAAATGTACCTTGTGCATTATTACTTCTAATTTAATATTGCTTTCATATAAGTCTCCCTAATTGAAACATTTCAGAGCAATTCTTACTAAAAGAATTCATTTGACTCCTTTTTCATTAATCAAGCGTATGGTTGAGATGCAAATATCATCCACATAACTATGCAGAAGACGTTATAGGCAATGTGACATACTTTGAAAGAAATAGGGACATTCATTTACTCTTCCTGCTTTGGTGGTATTGAATCTTCACATAATGATTCTGTTTTGTTTTCATGCACGCATGTACACTTTGGCTAACATTGATTATGGCAAACATTGAGACTCCCAGAACACTTATATATGCTCCTATGAAACCTATTATGTAGACCAAGAATTGGTAGTTCTGAAGAGATAGAATAAGGCTACAATGCCCATCAACAAACGAATGGCTAGAGAAGCTGTGGTATATTCACACAATGGAATACTATGCTGCATTAAAAAATAAGGAACTCATGCAATATTATTCAAAATGGTTGACTCTGGAGAACATTATGCTGAGTGAAATATCCCAGTCACAAAAGGACAAATATTACATGATGCCACTGTTGTAGAATGGGACTGTCCATGAGGTTGGGGAGAGACTGAGTAAGATGGGTTCA
>NW_006399864.1:7111381-7131307 GCF_000299155.1 Elephantulus edwardii
ACAGTAAATTTTCCCAATGCAATTCATCTTTTGATTTCTTGATCGCTAGTGTTAAGAGTGTTGATTGTGGAGCTGAGCAAGCTGTAATTGTTAACAACCTCAATCTATTCTCCACCTCTCATGGTATTGAATACTGACTATCCAAGCTATGGACTGCCAAAAGAACAAACCAGTCTACCTTGGAGTCAGTGCAATTAGTGTGTTCTTTAGGCTCAAGGAAATTGGAACTTAGTCTCACATTCATTTTTGGTCAATTGAGGCAATACTTGGGGAAAAAAAACCAAAACAAAACAAAACATCATAGTGGGAAAAGTGAGAGCTCAGAGAAAGAGAGGAAGACCCTGAGCATGGTGGAATAACACAGTGGCTGTAACCCTGTAACCAGGAAGTCTGTCAGAGAGCCTGAGGATGTACAGCATAGGTCAAAGGTCAGTTCTGTTGTTCATGAATTACAGTTAACTTGATAACATGTGCAGTGTTGTAAAAAAGGGCTACAACTTTGGCACTCATTATAAAAAGAACAACAATTTGGGGGATTATACTCTCTTTACTATTTCCGGACTTACATCTAACTTTGCTGTTGTCATTGTGTGTCGTAGAGTCAGAACCAACCCATAGCTGACCCCCTGGGGGGTTTTCAGAGGCAGTTAATTGCAGGGAAGGAGACTGCCCTTCCTTCTCCCATGGAGCAGCTGGTGGCCTTGAACAGCATGCTTTGTGGATTGCAGCATAACTTCTTGCCTCTAGATCACCAGAGCTTCCTACAATAAGCTTTACTTTTTCTTAAACAAGTTATTCCATAACACTGAAATATTTTACTTCTAAAATAATTTTTCTTGCTTAAACACATCATTTAGTTTAAAATGCTATGATATTATTTAATTTAAAAAAATACAGATTTTACTGCTTCCTTCACAAAAATAATTATGATGATTCTCCTTTGAGTCACTTGTGGCTTTAAAGAACATGTCTTTTAGGTAAATAACCTGGCAACAAGACCAGGTCTGCACTTCCTGGCTTTGTGACTTTGGAACATCATGATTTGCTCTCATATTAACTTGGTTGTTCATTAAATGAAGATTGCAGTAGCACTTGACAAATCTGGTTGAACTAAACAAATTATTATAAAGCATCTAGAAGAAAATATAAAACAGAGCCGATAATGCATACCAGTCAATATTTTAGGGGTGTTCTGGTGGTATCTGGAAGCAGGAATGGCATCCATTCCTACACAACATGCCCCCGAAACTTTATGAACTTTGATAAATGTTGATATTTGTGGAAGGGCTTCGGGCCTTTTATTCATAGGGTCGTTATGAGTCATGCTTGACTCAAAGGCAATCAACAACAACAACAACAACAACTGGTGGTCCAGAGACTAAGCAGTTGTATTGCCATTTCAAATGCAGACGTCTCATGTCCACCATCTGCTATACAGGAGTAAGATGGGCAATTTTCATCCATGCAATTTACAACCTTTGTAAACCTACTGGAGAATCAGCTGTCAGTCAATTACAACTCAATGGCACAAAATAACAATAACAATCAACATTTTGTTAGCATTTTTTGGCTTTTGTTTTGTTCGCTAATAAGAAGAATCTTCGGAAGATCTCAAGAGCAATAAAAACTTAGAGTAAACTTATATGTATTTATTTAAAATTAGTAATATTTATTTAATATGCATTTATTATTTTTTCCTTTCATTCATTAATCAAACATATAGTAGACACTTTCTAGGACAAACGTACTCCGAGCTCTGTGTGTGTATGCCTGTGTACATATGTGTATGCATACATTTACTTAGATGAAGATCAAATCAGAAAGTAAAAGGAAAATGAAATTACCACTAAGAGAGATGCAATATCATCAATTAGAAATGACAACCATATCTGCACATAATTCAACCAAAAATGAAAGCTTAGAGGAAAAATGAAATGCTTGGATTTGGTATAAACATAAAAATAATCATCACGTGTTGTCTAGCAGTTTGCATATAACTTTAGTCTAAGATCAGGTTAAGTAAGTGATGGCTAGATGGGTGAGAGCTTTGAGTCAGAACTCACTCTCAGTAAGCTTGGTTTTGTATATTATGCACAAATGAAAGTCAGCTTTAAATCTTGTGTTTATTGTGATGTTGTTGTATACCATCGAGTCAGAACCGACTCACGAGCGCATCCAGTGGATATGAACCATGTTCCTTTTGAATGGTAGTGCAGCTTCTTACCATTAGGCCACCAGAGGTCCCTGCTCTAAATGGCAAATTTTAGCTACTGGGATGTATGCCAACACACAGACACACACACACACACCCTCCAAATAAGCCTCTTCTAATATTTTGTACTAAAAACATTGCACGAACACTAACTGTTGCCGCCGCTTCCCTAACAATATTAACATGCACAGTTATTAAAAAAGCCATTCACTCACTTTTATTTTAGTTTATTCAAATTGGTGGCCACTGTTCTTTGGGTTGCCTATCCTGTCGATCTTTGTAGGAAGAAACCTCCCAACTTTCTCCCACAGTGATGCTATGGACTGAAACACGCAGTGGATTCAAAGTTCCCACATTACTGTTCGCAGTCCAAAAATTGTCCACCAGGTCACCAGGCTCTTTAATAGAATCACACTATCATTTAAAATAGTTTTTTTGTTTAGACAACTTTACAAAAGCATAAAGCTCAACATTGTGTATACATTATTGTTGTAGTTAAAAAAGAAATTCTACAGATGGTGTTTATGAATGTGTGTTCAAAAGCAGATGTTTGACCTGGAGTCATTTGCCTGACACATATGGTCCAACCCTAAGTTAGTTTCTCTGTCCACTGTTAGCTAGTTTGACTAGTCAATGTTCTACAGTGCCTCAGCCAAAATTAACCCACTCATTACTAAGAAAGGATAAGGAAAGGATAAAGCATTACTTTGTTGTTACTGGCACATGTTTCGCTGTGTAAAATATGAAAACTGACTTCTCAGAAGGAAGCTGTGTCCTACAAAGAAAATGAAGACGATGATAAGTTCAGAAGCCACAAATTCTATTTCTACTTTTGGAGCAATCTCTGATATTCTGGCAAAATAATTTATTTTGCAAGGACTATTTCCTTATCTGTGAAATAGGTATGGTATTATTTTTAATATTCTGTAATGATATTATGGAGATCAAATTATATTTGTTTTTTGAGGATATCTTGAGAATGTTACTCCTGTCCAACATATTGGGGTTTTATCATTATGGGATTGCTTTGGGAGGAACTGTGCAGCAGACCCTATGGCACACAGTTCGAAACCATTAGCTGCTATGCGGGAGAAAAATGAAAATGGGACGACTCACCCAGTGCACCTTACAGCCTCTGAAAAAACCATCACAGGGTCAACTAATGAATCAGTTTCTATACTTCCTTAAAAAAATACTAAAGACTAATGCATGATTATCAATTTTTGTACGATAACTGTTGTTGTTATATGTGCCATTGAAGCACCTGTGACTCATAGCAACCCTATGAAAAATAGCATTGAATTCTGTTGTATCCTGGGCCAATCTCCCTGGGATAATTAGCATTTAAAAATTAGTTTTCTAAAAAAAAAATTCATTTTCTACGATTCTTTCAATACTGTTAATATTCCAATACATGTTACTCATATTTATTTTTTTAGCTTTTTTTCAGAGTTTGTAGCTATTTTAGTTTATCTGGATTTGAAGCTATTAATTTGCATAAAAATTAAGTAGAGATTCCTTGGAGAGAGATATCATGTTCGGGAGAGTGGAGGGAGGAACAGCGCAGGAAAGGAAGACCCTCAGTGATATGGACCGATTCCATGATTGGGATAGTGGGAGTAGGTGTGTCAGAGACAGTGCGGTTGGCGCTGGATAGAGCAGGATTTAGGGCTCTTGTACATAGGATCACTGTGAGTCGCAAGCGATTTGGCAGCACATAACAACAAACAAACACATTAATATATGTGTGTACTATATAACATATTAAGTGTGACGTAGGAATAATTTTCATTTTTAATGTACTCTCATATGATGCCAATTCTGTTGGTTCTAGAGGAACCTTCCTAATAACAAGCATTAATGGTAATCAAAATGAAAAATTGAATTGTAAGCTTATAATGTGCTATTATGGAGAAAAAAAAACCCTTCCTCCTTATTCAATCTACATGAACTTCAATAGTAAAAGCAATGTTCAATTTTTGAGGGAATAACTTTAAAAGCAATCAAACTTTTTGCCTTCTCTGTGGTATTTGATCACTCCTGAATGTTATTTATTGGCTGGTTGACTCTTCCACGAACATGGCTCTCATAAAAGCTCAAACTAAAATAACAAAGCAGTCCTGTGACTCTAAGTGTTCCCTCCACAAATGTTTTCAGCTGTAACAGATTTAATGTTTCATAACATTATTTTTTTGTGTAGGTGGAGCACTTAGTTTTTATCCTTTTACTTTTCCCCCTACAGATATGTTAAAAATCAGAGTAAAGTTGAATTAAAAACTTTGTTGGTTCAAGTAGTTAAGATATGCACATGACTGATACCAAAAGGCTCTGGATTTATTATTTCAAAAACATTTGGTTGTCTTATAATGGGTGTGTTTAATTATATCAGGAGTATTTTAAATAATTTTCAATGCATAGATAAACTGAGTTGCTATCGGGCTGATTCCTAATAGTGACAACCGTATACAAAATAGAACAAAGCAGCTGCCTCATCCCTTCAACTGCTGTTATGTTTGACTCTATTACTATGACTATCTTACCATTTCATCCCACTACATGTTTCTCTCACCTTCATCGGCCATCTACTTTACCAAACATCAAGTCCTCTTCTAGCAACTGAAGACATACTCCAGCTGAGTCTTTGGAATTTTCTATGGATACTATCATATCATTTGCAAAGAGAGATAAGTTTCCTTCTTCTTTGCTGGTTTAGATGACTCTTACTACCTTTTCTTGCCTTATTATTTTTTTCCCAGGACTTCCAATACAGTAATAAATATGTCAAATCACTTCAGACAGAAAAGAAACATTAAACTGGTAATATAATACTAAAAAAAACAACACTCACTCATCATTGAGTTGCAAATTATCCAAATTATGGAGAAATTGTGGATTTGAACTGGTAGAAAGGGACAAAGCTTGGGTTAACAGTGTAATTTCCTGTGGTTTAGACCACCGGAGCTCCCTAAAATATGATACAGTAATAAGAATAATTAAAAATTCTATTTCTACCAAAAATACAAATAACTAATATTTATATGTTTACCAAATCTTGCCGTCTGATATTGACCACACATGCAATCATGATGTGTTAATGATAATTGGTGACTGGAATGTAAAATCCGGAAACAATGAAGAAGTAATAGTAGTAAGAAAAGAGGAAGTTAGTGACTGAAACGAGGCCAGAAATAGAACAATTTAGTTTTGTATTTTCAATGTATTATTCATTGCAAATACCTTTTTTTTTTAAAAAAATAAAAAGACAAATGGTGACTTTACACATGGACTCAACCTGAAGGTTGCAGAGGAATCAGAATGACTACATTTGTGGAAGGAACCATGGGAAAAGCTCAGTATCAGCTGTCAAAACTAGGCTAGGGCAGACTGTGGGTCAGTTACTCATGGGCAAATTCAAATGGATGCTGAAGACAGTAAGACAAGTACACAAGAACCAAAATATGATCTTGTACCTATTCCATCTGAATTTCAAAATCATCTTACAAATTCGCTTGAAGCATTAAACACCAATGATCGAAGACTACATTAATTGTGGGATGATATCAAAGATATCCTCCACGAGCAAAGCAAAAGGTCATTACAAAGACAGAGGAGAAAGAAAAACACCAAAATGGATTTCAGAAGAGAGGCTGAAAATTGCACTAAATTGTCAAGAAACCAAAACAGAGGGGAAACATGCCAAAGTAAAAGAGCTGAAGAGAAAATTTCAAATGGCACCCTGAATACACAAAACAAAGTATTATAATGCAATATTCAGAGAACTGTAACTGGAGAATAAAAAGAGAAGCACTTGCATTGCATTCTAAGTTAGAGAAAACAAATTTAGGCCTGAAGTTGCAATATTGGAAGGTACTATGGGCAATATATTAAATGACCCAGGAAGCATCAGAAGAAGATGGAGGAAATATACAGAGGCCCTGTACCAAAAAGAACTGATCTGTTTTGGAAAATGACAGATTTAATACATGACTAAAAAAAGTATTTCTAAGAGAATATAAGAATGGAAGCTAAATAGATAAATAATTTTGTTACTTAAAAATACCAAAGCAGAACTGACTGTACCACATGTGTAGGAGTCAATGATAATGGAAGAGGATGCTAAAGCTGTACTGAAGACATTGACAAAAAAATAAGGCCCCAGTAACCTTTAGAGTCGTGAGAAAAGATCTTCACCCTGAAAGCTACAATGTCCCTTTTCAGCAGGAATTAGCTAAGAGCATACACGTCCCCTTTTCTTCATGAATCAGGGTGAAGTCTCTCTCAGGGAGGAGTGATAGGGAATGGCAAAGGACACACTGACAGAGGAGATTAATCAGAACAAGCCCTGTGGCAATGGGACAATTAAAACAGACTTTCAAGGGGAGGGGGGGAGAGGAATGAACTGGGAGGGTAGAGAAAAAAGTACAACAATGAATAAATGGAAATCCAAAATCTCTGTAAATGTTCATTACAATTCATAAAATTTAATAAAAATTTAAAAAAAAGAAACTGACCAACCTATTTCAATTAACAGATGCAGCCCTGGATTCACTCATCTCTCTATGGCAGGAAATTTGGAGGACAGTTGTCTGACCAACAAATTGGAAGAGGCCCATATTTGCTCCTATTTCCAAGGAAAGTGATCCAACAGAATATGGAAACTATCAAACAATATCATCAATATCACATTCAAAGCAAAACACTGCTGAAGATTATTTAAAAAATGGCTAGAACATTACAAATATAGGGAACTTTCAGAAGTAAAAGCAGATTTTAGAAGAGGCATGGCACAAGAGATAACATTGCTGTTATCAGATAAATCCGGGTTGAAAATAAAGAATGCCAAAATTTATGCTTTCTTGACTATGCAAAGGCATTTGACCGTATGCATTATAACAAGCTATGAAAGAATCTCAGAGCACAATTAAGTGCTCATGCAAAACCTATACCTCAACCAAGAGGCCATTTTACGAACAGAGCAAGGGAATACTATATGGTTTTAAATTAAGAAGGTAGGGTATCAGGGTTGTATCTATTCAATCTGTATGCTGAGTCAATAATTCGAGAAGCTGGACTCTGTGAAGAATAATGTGGTATCAAGATTGGAGGAAGACTCATCACTAACCTGCCTAATGCAGACGCAACGATCTTGTTTGCTGAAAGTGAGGAGGGCTTGAAAGCACTTGTTGCAAAAGAGCAAAGAATACAGCCTTCAATATGAACGGCATCTCCACATCAAGAAAACAAACATTTTTACCACTGGACTGATAATTATCATGATAGATGAAGAAAAGATCAAAAATGTCAACAATTTTATCCTGGATTCACAATCAACGCCCTCATTACCAGCAGTCTCGAAATCAAGAAACTGGGAAAGCGTGCTGTTAGAGACTTCTCCAAATTATTGAGGAGTAATGTCAGTTTGAGGACTAAGATGTGTCTAATTCAGGCCATGGGCTCTCTGATCATTTGCTGTGCATATGGAGCTGGACAATGAATAAGAATGACACAAGAAGAATTGACGTTTTTGTGCTGTGAAGAAGAGTCCTGCAGTAATGGAGAAGAGCATTGAACATCTCAAGGACTGCCAAAAGAGTGTTGTTTGTTTTTGTTGTGTGCCAACGAATCATCTGCAACTCATAGTGACCCTATGTACAACAGCTGTAAACCGTTTTCTATCCTGTGCCAATCTCACTGTCTCTAACACATTCACCCTGATTACCGCAGTCACTGAATCAATCCACCTCATAGAGGGTCTCCTCTCCTGTGATGTC
The DNA here is from genome assembly GCF_000299155.1 of Elephantulus edwardii. Classification (NCBI taxonomy): domain Eukaryota; kingdom Metazoa; phylum Chordata; class Mammalia; order Macroscelidea; family Macroscelididae; genus Elephantulus; species Elephantulus edwardii. Next base: position 7,119,365 of record NW_006399864.1, read on the forward strand.
CCTCCACCATCCCAAGCATGATGGCCTTCTCCAAGGACTGGTCCCTCCTTGTAACAAGTCCAAAGTATGCCAGAGGAAGGCTCAGAATTCTTGCCTCCAAGGAGCAGCTTGGTTTAACCCTCTCTAGTATGAAACTGTTAGTTTCTTAGCAGTCTCTTCTCTAACACCACAGCTCAAAGGCATCAGTTCTCCTATTGTCCCTAGTCATTGTCCAACTCTCTGATGTATAGCAAGCAATTGCAAAGATCATGGTCTATATAAGGCACACCTTAGTCTCCAGAGTGACACCATTGCTCTTCAGTACTTTGGAGAGGTTCCTAACAGCAGACTTTCCCATCGCAATGTATCTTTTCATTTCCTGGCTGCTGGTCCCAAGAGTGTTGACTGTGGAGCCGAGCAGACTGAAGCTGTGAACAATCTCAATATCTCCGCCATCCATCCTGAAGCTGCCAATTGGCCCAGTGGTGAGAATCTTTGTTTTCTTGATATTGAGCCTCATTTCATATTGAAGGCTACAGTCCTTGACCCTCTGCAGCAAGCACTTCAAGCCAAAAGAGAATGTTCTTTGGAGCAAAGATGATAAAGCTTTGCCTCACATATTTTGAGCATTTCGCTAGGAGGGGTTATTCCTCAGAGAGATACATGATGCTCAGAAAACCAGGTCAGTCAAGGAGAGAAAGACTCTCAATGAGGAAGGTGGACTGACACAGTGCCTTTGGCAATAGGCACTAGTGCGCTAGGAATGTGATGATGGTAATCTCCTGTGCATGTTGAACTGAAAGAGAGACATCTCTTTAGATAAATCTGGATGATTTATCACAGACTAGCTGCAGAGCTCCTTCTAAAATTATACAGTGACTGTAAGTACTAAAATACTGGTAACTGAATAAACTAATCTATAAACATAAGAAAAAATATCCAATTGCATATTATTTATAATAATACACTTATATTGAGGGGTTAAGAAGAGTTGACATACAATACAAATCAATAGGAAGTTAATCTATTCTAAGAGAAGATCTACTAGCAGAATTAGAAAGAAATGCTTAATGAAAACTGTACTTTTTTTCTCCAAGATTTAATAGTTTAGACTGTGCATCAATCTAATAACATCTACTTAAATAATAGTTTAATACAGAAATAGAAATTTCTAGTTCACAAGTATTGATAGAACATGTATAAAGAACTGTCAAGCTTCTAAAATTTTATACCACCTTTAGGCTAACTATACTGTCACCAGTACATACTTTCAGAAGATAGCAATTATTCCTTATCTAGATAAAAAGAATAGATTATGATAAAAATTTAAGAGATACTAGAGTATCAACATTTTCTTGAACCAACTTCTCAAGTCTAATTTCCTACAGTTGGACATGGAGAAGATTGATGGGAACTATCCTTGCAGTTGTTCTGTTATGTATCATTGAGACCCAACTCCTTGCTGACCATCACTGGGTTTTCAGAGGAAATAAATCACATAGGAGGCGATTGCTCATTTTTCTTCCATGGAACAACTGGTAAGTTCAATCCATGTTCTTTTGTGTTGGGAGTATAGTGTTTTACCACTAGGTCACCAGAGCTTCTGTGTTTGCAAAGCTGTTTTTGCTGTGTACCAAGAGTCAGAACTGACCCATAGCTAACGCTACAATGGGTTTTCAGAGGCAGTTAATCACACAGGAAGAGATTGCCCATCCTTCTCCCATAACCCTTGCAATAAGTTGTACTAAAATAACTCTGAGGTTACAGAACACAAATATTTTTAAATGGTTATAAAGATGAATGTCCTTTGCTCTACAGGAAGATATTGCATAGTCCAAAGCCTTTATTATATTAATGTTTCTGAAAAGTTTGTGCAAAATAAAGCCAGTTGTCCTATTGCTCACAAGTCATAAAAAACAACTAACTAAACCTGAGTAATCCATAGAGAACTGTCTCCCAACATTACCCATTCATCTTTTCTACGACATCTTGGTTTATCACAAATTTATCCATAAATATATCCTTCTGTCTTCTAATCAGATTAAACTTACTGATAATGTTATAAATATCTTTTCACTTTTTGAAGAGGAAATTTATTAAGAACACTGAGAGTGAGACTCCAAACAAAAAGACAAGGCCAGCTTGTAGAATGGGTCTCAACCATATCCCAGATTATAGATTCAACAGGGTGAATTTCCATAAATCTTCACAGTATAGCTGAGAAAGCTAAACAAAAGTTTCCTTAAATCTCTGCATTAAATTGTTCATTACACTCAAGACTGTAATGTAGGTAACTCAGGATGCAGAAGTGATTACACAGATTATACCCTCATCATCTGAGAGCTGGACAGTGAATATGGATGACAGAAGAATAATTGATGCCTTTGATGTTCAGAGTACTGAACATCCCACGGACTGTCAAGAAACAAATATATCTTCAAGAGGGTGGAGCCAGAATGCTCTTTGAAGGCAAAACTGAAGAGGCTTCGACTCACATACTTAGGGTATGTTGCTAGGTGGTGCTATTCCTTTGAGAGTGACATGAGACTCAAAAAGGTATGGAGGACTGACAAAAGAGAGAAAGATATTCAGCCAGGTGGATTGACACGATGACTGTCACAAGGGGCTCTATTGTGTCAGGAGGTGTGAGGACAGCACAGGATAAGACAGGGTTCAGATCTGTTGTTCACAGGGCCACTATGGGTTGCACTTAACTTGATGGTACCTAACAACATATTGTCCACGAAGAGGTCTTCTATAACACTCTTATCATCTTCAATAATGTGGCCATTGATTGGATTTGAGGCTTATCTAAAAGGTTCATGGTTATATTTGCTTAAATACTAGGAAGTTAAAGATGCCAGATACTGTATTCTAGTTGGGAGAAACACTAACACAGTTAAAAGTATATTTCATAGGATGCACATGGTGATTACAGAAAGAAAGTGTTGACTCCACCCTTGGGCAAGATTGTACGACATTCTGTCTAACATGGTCTTCTTTCCTATGCAAGAAATGGTCAATTTTTGGCAAGAGTCAGTTATATGCCATGGTAGCCACTGTTTTAGAAAAAGCCACTTACTTTGTGCCCAAGTTCAAATGATAGATGTGTTTTCACACCTAGTACAGTAATGAATAAAATCAGTAATGGTAATACTGCAGGTTTAATCAATGGCTTAATTCTACTTAGTCGTTACATGTATTGTCCAGACTTTTTGATTAGTAGCTGTTATTTATTCCTGTAGTTATAGCCTTAAATAATGGTGCATTTAATCTGCCAGTTTATAATTTTTTGAAGTGGCAAAGCCAACTGTTTGGTCATTGGCAAGAGACCAAAATCAAACTATAATAATTTTCATCAAGGGGAATACTGGCCAGAGTGATGAAAATGATCTCGAGTCCTGCCTATGAACCAAAGAGAAAACATTCGTTTTCAGTTCTGCACAGCTGGCATCATAGTTAAAGAGCCACATCAGTCCAATGAACATTATTGGGTTTTAAATTACCTGTACCATTAGTGAACTAGGCACAGGTTTGCGGCAATCTCCATGAATCAAAGGGCAAATTGAGCCAATGCCTTTGCTTCAGGCAGTGGAAAAATTGTTCCTCAAAGAATTCCATCAACTCTTTAATGCAAATCTGAAAGACTGTAGGAGTCAGGGCAGTGTGTTCTTGAATATACCATTTCCACTTCACAGCTGAAATTAATGGAAACTTGATACCATCTAAGTTTTCAAGTCTAACTTGACCTAGAATGTTCAAGAGGAAGGATGAAAGAAATGTCCATCTTTTAAGTATAATTTGTGGAAAATACAAAGTGTACAGAACTCCCTTTACAGCTTATAAATTGTTTTCAAAATGAGAAAGAAAGTGCAAAGGTCAATCCCAATGCACCATTAGGTAAAATAATGTTAAGGATAAAGAGAAATTTATGAACACAACTATAGAGTCCTACTTTAAGATATCAGATTTAAGATTGTCTGAAGAAATTAAATTGTCATTGGATTCTCTCAGTTAAGCATTAGGGCTTCTGCTAGCTTTTGGATATTTTTTCCTCCCTACATCAGCCACTGTCACAGGGAATTAAAGACAGGGAAGGACACGGAGGATATTCCTCTTTATCTAAAGAGGTGAACTTCAAAGACTTTCACGTACTTATATGGATGGAAGAACAGGCAATTTAGAATAAATCATCAGAGATTAAAACAGAAAGAAGTTTTCAAACCTTCAAAACCTTCAATCTTGTCTAGATAAAAAAGGTAACATCTTTAGAGGAAAGGAAAATAATATGGCAAAAAGCCAACATTTTGGAGCAATTAGTTAAAGGAAACCACATTCAGAGTATACTTAGGAGTATTAATTAAGGGCCTAACTACTTACCCTGCATTTATTTAATATGCCTATGAAGCAGTGTTTGTTCTGTGCCTCCTCCAAACCACCCTGTAATTGAGGGTCCAATGTATGTATTTTTTTCTTAATAATGTTTTTAGTTTAATTATGATTTTCAAAAAAATTTACAGAAAAGTTCGATTTTCATTCATTCATTGTTGCACATTTTATCCCTCACCCTCCCTTCCCTCTCCTCAAGTTGATTTTTCTTACTAGTTTATTTACAAAATTAGAATTCCTAGTTTTTGAGAACAGTTTCTTCCAATATCCCTCACTCCCCCACCCGTCAAATTGTACAACTCCTTGATTAATTCCCCCCCCCCCGCACATCCTCATCCCTCTGCTTCTACCCTCCCCTATCCCCATTAAGTACTTATACTCATTCTACAAAAATGGTTTTATATAATATTTGTCCCTGTGGGACTGAGTTAGTTCACTCAGCATAATGCAATATATGTATTTGAAATAATATCTTACCTTTCTATTTTCTCTGTGTTGGGATTGGGAATGAGAACCGCAGCAAATAAATTACAAAAACAGTTTATAGGTTCAGGAGAATATTTTAGACAAGGACCTATATAAGAGTATCCTTATCTCATGAGGACCTGATTTAAATAGTTAACAATGTGCACATCATTTCTGAGGCTGATGACAGAACGATGGGGATATTTGTTGTGTCTTAAAAGGATGTGAACATATTTTAATGTGGGAGCAATATTAAAAAAATGTGGCCAGGTGTTAATTCAAAATTGACGAAAATTTTTTTAAAAAGGGTTTGATACTTTTCTTATTGACAAATAGTCTCTACATCTCTTGTACTTGATTCTGAGTCAATTTATTACTTGCATCTAAATAGAAATGTGGTTCTAGGAATTTGAGAGTTTTTGAGGGTTCTAGGACCTTAGCTCCATCCTCCGGCTACCCACACCACGGTCTCCACTTGCCTCAAGTGCTGGCACATGGCTCAGGATTGGCTAGCATCTTAAAAAATATAGGTGAGAGCTCTAACCACTAACCAGATTGTAGTGAGATTGTGGCATGGTGTAGCTTGATGGAGCCCTTGCCAAGAAATATGGAGGACAACTACCTGGCCAACTTATTGGAAGAGATCCATATTTATACCCATTCTTTAAAAGGTGACTTGACAGAGTATGGAAACCATCAAACAATATTACACACTAGCAAAATCCTGCTGAAGATTATCCAAAAATGACTGGAACAGTACATCAACAGAGAACTGCCAGAAATGCAATCTGGGTTTAGAAGAGGTTAAGAGGTTGTGGCATGAGAGGCATTATCACCAATGTCAGATGGATCTTGGCATAAAACAAAAAGTACCAGAGGAATGTTTATCTGTGTTTCATTGACTATGTAAAGGTGTTTAATTGACTGTGTGGATCACAACAAATTGTGGCTGACTTAAAGGAGAATGGTAATCCCAGAACACTTATATGGCAAAACCTACACTTGGGTCAGGAAACAGTTCTCAGAACAGAGCAAGGAAACACTATGTGGTTCAAAATTGAGAAATGAGTTCATCAGGGATGCATCCTGTCTCCACCCCTTTTTAATTTATATGTAGAAAAGATCTTTTGGAGGTTGAGATTTATGAGGAGGAATGAGGCATTAGGATTAGAGGAAGACTTATTAACAACATACATTATGCAAATGATACAACCTTGCTTACTGAAACTGAGAAGTATGCTTGCTGCAGAAGGTCAAGGACAGTAGTCTTCAATATGGATTGAAGCTCAACATCAAGAAGACAAAGAGTCTCACTACTGGGCCAATTGGCAACACCGTGATAGATGGAGATGAGATTGAGGTGGTTAACATGTACAGCTTGCTTGACTCCACATTCAACACTCTCAGCACTAGCAGTAACAATTCAAAAGATTAATTATGCTGGGGAAATCTGTTGTCAGGGACCTCTCCAGATACTGAGAAGCAACAATGTCAATCTAGAGACTAAGGTGCACCTGATTGAAGTCATGGTCTTTGCAGTTACTTCCTATGCATCAGAGAGCTGAACAATGACTAAGGACAACAGTAGAATAATAGATGCCTTTGAATTGTGGTGCTGCAAAAGTCTTGAACATACCATGACTGCCAAGAAAACAACCAATCTCTCTTGGAGAGAGTAAAACCAAGTTTCTCCTTTGAGGTTAAGATTTTGGAGCTTGGTTTCACATATATTAGGCACATGGCCAGGAAGAACCAGTCTTTGGAGAAGGATATTATGCTTGGATGGGTAGAGGGACAGTGCAGAAAAGGAGGACTCTGGATGAGATGAATAGAGACTGTAACTGTGGCAAAGGGGGGTAGGTGTATTGGAGTCAGTGAGACTGGCTCAGGACAGGACAAGTTCACACCTGCTCTACATAGGGTCATTATGAGTCACAGGTGCCTCAGTGGCACATAACGACAACAACAACAACAACAACAACAACAACAGTAGAAACTGACATATGACACAACCATATATACAAAAATAAGAAAAATTGAAGATGACAGCCTTCACTATGGGTGACATACATTTCAATATTATTTCAAGGAAATAAAAATGTTTAGCCCTGGGACAATAAGCAACATCATGATAAATGGAGAAAATACTGAAGTTGTTGAAGACCTAATTTTTCTTCCATTCACATCAATACCCATGATCACAATAGTCAAGAAATCAAAAGATGTGTGGTATTGGGAAAAGGAGGTCAGCTTAAAGAATAAGATACACCTGATCCAATCCATGATATTTTCATTCGCTTCCTATACATCCCAAAGTTGGACAATGACTGAAGTAGGATTAATGCCTTTGAATTGAGTGTTGAAAAAGAGAACTGGATATTCCATGGATTACTGGAAGGCCAGCTATGGTTCAGTTCCTACTCAATGGTACACAACATTAACAACTAAAAGAACAAATGATTTTGTCTTGGAAGAAATGCATCATGAATGTGTCCGAGAAGAGAACGGTAAAACGTTGTCTTTACTTAACTTTAGGCAGGAGAAGCCAGTCCTAGGAATTACTCTGGGATATGTAGAAAGTCAGCAAAAGAGAGAAAGACCCAGCCAGGTGAATTGACAAAGTGACGACAACAATGGCCTTTAGTATGGCAGAGGTCATAATGACGGCACAAGATAATGAAAGTTTTGATCTTTTACTTATAGAGTCACTATGAGTTTTAGTAGACTCAACAACACATACAATAACCATCATGTTCTTACTGAAACTAGTTTAGATAGTGCTTCAGAAATTGTAGGAGATGCCTTATAGGGCTGGTTCATAACCAGGAGCTTTAAGTAAGTTGGAATATTGCTACTTATATTGGAATCCCCCCAAAATATTTGCTTTGTTGATTCAATTTCCAAGTAAAAATTTCTGATCAAAATAATATGGTTACTTTAATTTGCTAAGTTTTGTTATACTTTTTTTCTTTCATATGACAACAGGCAGAAAATAATAGGAAATATGTTGTTGTTCTTCTTCTTCACTGCCATCAAGTTAAGCACGACTCATAGCGACCCTATGAACAAAAGACCTGAAGACTTTACATCATTTCTCAAAGTTCATATAGTTTCCAGGAATGTTGTTTAGGAAGCGGTTGCCACTCATGCTTCCAAACACACTGGTTCTAGAAAATCTGATATTTACCAAGTATCTACCATTAGACTATTAGAACTCTTATGTTTTAAAATATAGATGAAGACTCCATAAAAAATAATTATTGATTACATAATAAAAATAGTTATAAACCAAATTAAAAATAAGACTATTTAAGATCATTGTATATGAACATATACAAAGATGTGTAAGAATATTGTCAGAAAACTTGAGAACCATGAATGAGAGATATTCTTAAATAACTGGTCAGTTTTAAGATTGGGAATTTTAGTTGTTTTAAAAAGTTAATTATTTATAAATTTATTTAGCTACTAAATAAATTTCTAACTAAAATTCCACTGGTCGATTTTTGGCCAGTTAGATGTTGTCAAGCTGATCACTAATATGCAATGAAATTCAAGTAACAAATAAAATTTCTTCCCTTATATTGACAAAAGGAAAAATAATTGAGGATTAATTTTAGCATTTGAAAGAATTTCTCAATTTAACAGTGGGGACTTAATCACTCTCTTATCTAAAATTAATTTGTAATTGGAGCATGAGAGTTGGAGGTCAGAATTCAGTGAAAGGGGAGACTTTGAAAGAGCTAGGAAAATTTGCAAATTCAGTTAAAGGCAATATAAAATATTCCAATGAATTGCAATATTTAACATAAGGTAGATTAAATTGTCTTCCAATTTGACTATATTTATTAAAGTGATGCTCAATTCTAATTCACAAAGTCATTCTAATAGCTTAACCATTGCATTTTTAGTAAGAGGAATCTTCATTGCTAAAAATGAGAATTTATACTATCAGGAGAGAGTTTATCATCTTTTGGGAGGTCTGATGGAGTAGTCTATAAGAAGTTGTGAGGTCATTCAAAGGTAGAGCCCTTGTCAGCTGGAATCCATCTGTAGCTACACAGGAGAAAGAAGGACAGTTTTCCCCAGCGTGATTTATGATCCCAGAAATTTATGATCAGTTTAGGAGAGAGATCTATTTTGAAAGCAATGAGTGAAGTCTTTTTCTCTTTGTTTTGTTTTTTTTTTTTGCATTGTAGAAAGAGCAAGGACTGTGTGGGTGACCATATCTGACCTCTATCAGCTCTACAAATGAGTACTGTCTCTGTCAATATTAACAACATAAAATCAATTCCCATGAAGTCAGACACATTCTCCAAACTTCCATCCATCTTTTCACTCATTCCCAAACCAAACATCCTGCTTAACTGGGTTCACAATCGATTGCAATAGCTCACAGACATATAACCATATTAAGGTGGTCAAAAGTATATAAATCAAGGTAACAGCAGAATATAATCACTCAGGACAGCTTCTGAAACATGCCTTCAAGCTGTAGGTAAGTGTTATAAAGCTCTCAGTTCTATCAGTTATGGCTCTCCCCACAAGTTTTCCAACAAATTTGAGCAAAAGTACTTAGCTCTGGTTCAATGGTGTAGCAGACTCCAGGTCTGTTCTGTCTCAGAGCCAGTTTCTGATTTTCCACAGTAGCCTCTGTGGCTGCTGTTCCCGTAGGTCTCGGTGGCACAAGAATCTCTGGCCCTGAAGGATGCTCTTAAAGTCCATTTTCTGCTCATTGCACGATTCTGCAATTCTGCTGCTGGATCTGCTCAGTTTAATGGTAATACTAGTTAATAGTCTGTGGACTGGTGAGATTAGTCAATCCTCTTGTGGATAGGATAGCACCCCCTATCCACATATTCTCACTCTCCCACATTGCAAAATCAGTCAGTGGCTAGAGAAGTACTCTTGAACAACAAACCCTCAACACCACATGTAGTAAACATTTAGAGAACTGCTTTATATTTGAAAATGGTTTCATTATTATTGTTAAAACAAAATTATACTGAAAAATGGGGAATTTAAACATCCTTCAGATAAATACAGATTAACTCTGATTATAATGTGATGTTCTCGGAATTTGTAAAAAATTCTAAATCAGTAATATACCATTTATATAAAATAAATATTTTGTATTTTTCTTTAACTTCCTCAGTAAATCCAATATTATATTTAAAAAGGTATATTTTTATGTCAAATTCTTACAAATATGTGCATCAAATATACCAGCCAATGGTTTCTACATTTATAATTATTTGTAAATTATAAAAAGTAGAGATTTTATAGGAAGACAAAAATTAATTCATTTTCAATGTGTTTATTTTCATATTGTTTGATTTCAAGGAAGTTACTTAGTATCTTCAATTCTCTATTGCTTTTGCTGTAAATTTTGGATGATGAGATAATTTTAAGAGTATCAGTAAAATTTTATCTATATATCCTGTTATCATTGTGGGCTGTCTAATTTGAACTGACCCATAAATGACCCTGCATTGGGTTTTCAGAGGTAGTAGCAGCTGACAGATTTGAACCAGTTGGTGAATTCCAATTACATATATTTGATAGCGCAGTGCATGCGTCATCTTGTTTTACATTTTTTCCTTTTTTTTCTATTCCTCTTCATTGAAGAAGTTAGTATTACATTTAATGCTCATACACGGGAGTAACCAGAAAGAACTGAAATTTATTTAAGTTCTGGAACTTTAAAAGAAATCTCTGTATAGAGGAACAGGCACTAAAACATCAGGTCATCCTATATAATTTTGCCAAAACCAGGGTTACCCAATGAACTTTGAGAAAATATGAAAGTTTGCCATTAAAGACTTTCCTTCGTAGGGTTGCTATGGGTCCTCTAGGACTCTATAGAACATAATAGCAACAACAAGAAAATACTGTTTTAAAAGTTAAATGATAATCCAGGAAAAATGCATTTCTCCTCCTGATAAATGGACAGCTTAAAGTATGATTTACATATGACTGAAGGAAACAATTTCAAAGAGATAAATGCTAATCTAGGAAAGATGCATTTCCCATCCTGGCAAACAGGCAGTTTAACGTACTTCACATGACAAGAGAAGGAGATGCAGGGTTCTAGAACAGGCAAATGTTAATTAGCAGTCCAGCCAGTTTTGTAGGCTGGAGGCAAATGATGTCAGTTTTACAACTACACCGTATGTTAGAATAATCCTAAACTTATTAATACCACCCTATCATTGAATGTCTAAGGCTATAAATCTTTACAGGAAGAAACTGCCTGTGGCTCTTCTGCCAGGGTTAGTGGATTTAACTGCTGACATTTCAATTATCATCTTGATAACATCGGACAGTACTGCACCAAGGTTTCTTAAACTTTGAATGGAGGAAATAAATTTTTAACATGTGCTAATAGGTGAGTAAGACATAGTCCTTTTTCACTTGAGATTTTAAAAGTACTATACTTTTATACAGATATAAGACATCAGTCAATGGACTTATGAAATAATGAATTTAAAAGTGATATTATTTGCCGACATTCTGAGCACTCCATTACTAACAGAAAGGAAACTCACAGATGCCTTGCAAGAAAAGCCTTATGATCTATTTTAGAAACGTCAGAGCCTTGAAACCCCTCTATAAGACCACTGAAAAACATGGTATCAGAAATAATAATGGCAGAATAATAACAGTCCTGAATATAATCTCTCCATCAAGCAGTTCTTATGATCTATGAAGCAGTTCTATTCTTTAACAGATGGGGTTCTCCATTTATTGTTGTTGTTTTGTACAATTGAGTTGCTTCTGACTCAAAGCAACCCTATGTACAAGAGACCTAAATCTTGCTCTATCCTGTGCCAACCTTATTGTCTCTGACACACCTACTCCCATTACCCCAGTTACTGAATCAATCCATCTGATCAAGGATCTTCTTCTCTTGTGCTGTCCCTCCACCATCCCAAATATTACTTATTTATTGCAAATGCATTTTATAAGAAACATAAACGCAGATTATGCACATGCGTTTCACCTGATGGTATGCATAGGAATCAGATCGATTACATCTGGAGAAAAAAACCCAAAAAAACCACTGGAGAAGCTCAATATCAGCTGTGAAAACTAGGCCAGGAGCTGATC
>NW_006399864.1:7132952-7137850 GCF_000299155.1 Elephantulus edwardii
TCTTCGCAATCACTTGTTATGCCTCATAGAGTTGGAAAATGACTAGGGAGGATAGAAGGAGAATTGATGCCTTTGAGCTGTGGTGCTGGAGAAGAGTTTTGAATGTACCCTGGACTGCCAAGAAAACAGATTCATCCCGGAGAAGGTTAAGCCAGGCTACTCCTTGGAGGCAAAGATTCTGGGGTTTCGTCTGAAACACTTTAGACATGTTGTAAAGAGGGACAGGTCATTGGAGAGGGACATCATGTTTGAGAGGGTGGAGGGACAGCACAGGAGAGGAAGACCTGTATGAGGTGAACTGATTCAGTGACTCGGGTAATCAGGATAAGTCAGAGGCAGTGCGATTGGCACAGGATAGAGCAGGGTTTAGGGCTGTTGTGCATAGGGTCGCTATTAGTCGCAAACCACTCGACGACACATAACAACAACAACAACTCCTAGGACAGGTCCCTCCTTGCAACATCTCCGAAGTTTGTCAGATAAAGCTTCAGAATCCTTTCCTCCAAGAAGCAGCCTGGTTTCACCCTCTCCAGGATGAATCTATTAGAACAGAAACTGTCAAAGGGCAGCTAGGGAAGACAAAACAATGTATTATAATGAAATGTGCAAAGAGCTGGAGTCAGAAAATCTAAAGGGTTGAACTCACTCAGCATTTATTAAGCTGAAGGAATTGAAAACCAAAATCAAGGCAGGAGTGGCAATACTTAAGGTTGTTTTTGGAAGAATGTTAAATGATATAAGAAGCATTAAAGTAAGATAGGAGGTGTATACAGAGTCACTGTACCAGAAGGAATTTGCTGACACAGAAGAATTTCATGAAACGTACGAGCAAGAGCCTATGGTGATGAAGGAAGAAGTTCAAGCTGCTCTGAAAGAATTAGCAAAAAAACAAGGCCCCAGCAGTTGATTGCATACCGATTGTCATATTTCAACAAACAGATGGTTCCCTGGATGTGCTAAGTTGTGTCAAGAAATCTGGAGGACAGTCACCTTGCTAACTGACAGAGATATTTGTTTATATTTCACAGAAAGAAGTCTTGATAGAAAGTTGAAATCTATTTAGTGGAAAAGGTTTGGTTTGTTTTTTCTTTTTGATTCATTAGTTGGTTGATCACGCAATATAAATATTTTTGCACAAAATACATTTGATACTTTTTAAGTATTAAAAATTAGATTATATAATGGATAATAAATGTATTGAAACCTTGGAATAGTATTTGTAAATATTATATAATTAGCTGCCTAGCATCCTTGCTTGTAAAAGAATATTTCATATACAAAAGAGTGAGTTTTAATACCATAGGAATTGCAGGTTTCCAAAAGAGGAAAATAAAATATTTGAGTTGAAGAGATTCTTTTAATACTATTCTATGTTGTAAAGTCCAAAGAGTAATGCTACTTCAAAATAAAAATAAAATGTGAGTGAGAAGATTTTATACTATCCTCAGACACGTAACACTGACTTTCATAGAAAAATACTGCTAGCGATAGAGAAATATTTCTTTCTGACAAGTCCTGACACACATTTAATAGTGGATTTGGTGAGCAAGATCACTTTTTCTTGAAAAAATTACTAAATATAAAAAACACGTTCTTTTGTATCTGAAATCAATTTGAGGTTTTAAAAAAATAACCTCTGTTAAGGAGGAAGCAATGAAGTGGTTAAAGCAAATTTTCAAAAGCTAGGAGAGAACACAAAGTACTATTTATGTAGTGTTAATATCTGCATCATATATTATAAATAATCCAGAAATTAAAACAAGGAAGCCAAGGGAGAAATGGAAAGAGTGTTATTATATTAAAGGACTAAACCTAACATCATCAAACAAAGAGTGGATTAGTTGTTGGATAGTTTCAAATGGAAATTCGAAGACCGAATTAATTTTATATTGAGCAAGTATATTTCTCTCACAGGGAAGCTGGTATATTTGAACCACATGCATTTGGGATTATAGCACAGATTCTTACCACAAGTAGAAAGTAGGAGATGAACTTCAAGTGATAAGAACAGACCAGACTTTTTTTATTTTTCAACTCATCTAGTGTATAGGAGCAATAATTGTACTTTTGACTATGCAAATAAAAATATGTATTACATATTCTTAATTGTGGTTGTTCTTATGTGCCATTGAGTCACTTGCAACTCATATTGACCCTATTGTATGATAGCCCTGAAACCTGCTCCATCCTGTGCCAATTTACTGTCTTTGACACACCAGCCCTCATTACCCCAGTCACTGAATCAATCCATCTAATCAAGGGTCTTTCTCATTTGCACTGTCCCTCCACCCTTCCAAACATGATTCTAAGGACTGATCCCACCTTGCAACATGCCCAAAGTATGTCAGATGAAGCCTCAGAATCTTTACCTCCAAGGAACAGCCTCATTTCACCTTGTCCAAAGTCAAACTGTTCTCCTGGCAGTCCATGTACATTTAATACAATTCTCCAACACCACAGCTCTATTTTCCTTCTATCATCCCTAGTCATTGTCCAACTTTCTGATGCATAGTAAATGATTGTGAAGACAGGTGCACCTTATTCTTCAGACTGACATCATTGTTCTTCAGTACTCTGGGGAGGTCCCTATAAGCAGACTTTGTCAATGTAATTCATCTTTTGATTTTCTGGTTGCTAGTACCAAGATTGTTGATTTGTGGAGCCAAGAAAACTAAAGCTGTTAATAATCTCAATCTCTTCACAGTTTATCATAATGTTGCCAATCAGCCCAGTGGTAAGAATCATTGTTTTCTTAATGTTGAGCTTCAATCTATGTTGGAGGATGCAGTTCTTGAGCTTCAATCTATGTTGGAGGATGCAGTTCTTAACCTTCTGCAGAATGTGTTTCAGGTCCTCCGCAGTTTCAGCAAAGCAAGGTTGTATCAGTTGCATAACACAGGTTGTTGATAAGTCTTCCTCTAAATGTAATGCCACATTCCTCCTCATAAATCCCTGCCTCTCTAATGATCTGTTCTGCATATAGATTGAAAAGGGATGGTGACAGGACGCACTCCTGATGTACTTCTTTCCTGATTTTGAACCATGCAGTGTTTTCTTGCTCTGTTCTGAAAACTACTTCCTTGTCTGAGTGTAGGTTTCAGAATATACATGTTCTGGGATTCTCATTATCAAGGTTAGCCACAGTTGGTTGTGATCCACATGGACAAATGCTTTTGCCTAGTCAATGAAACACAGACATTCCTCTAGTACTCTCTGCTTTCAGCCAAGATCCATCTAACATTAGCTATAATATCCCTAGTACCCCAGCCTCTTCTAAACCCAGCCTGCACATCTGGCAGTTCTCCACTGATGTGCTGTTCCAGTCATTTTTGGATTATCTTAAGCAGAATCTGCTTGCATATGGTATTAATGATATTGTTAGATAATTTGTTCTTAATTAGATATTGAATAAGAACTGAAGTTGAAACTAGATTTTGATCCTAACTCTGTTACATATGTATAATAGAATATCTTGCCTCTATCAGTTATCTCATATCTTAATTTCGCCTGGAAATTAAAACATAGGTGATAGTTTCTCGTATGGGTGATAGTTCAGGTATGTTTCTCTGAACAAACCGTGACAATTTGGAAGATTTTATAAATGTAAAATTTATTCTCTGTTTCGTATTTGAGGATTTTTGTTTTATATGTGCTAAAAATATTACAACATCAAGATTTATTTTATCACTAATTAGAATAATTACTTCATTATATTTTGACTTTGAATCATTATTCTTGGAGATAAAAAATAATAAAATTACCATGATTAATCTTTATTAAAAGAAAAGCTATGAAAATAAAATTAGAATGCATTTGAAAACCAGGAAAAACACTAAAATTACTATTATTTTAAAGTGAAAATACACAGATTTTTTTACTTAAAAAATCAAGTCTAATATTTACCTCTAAATGACTTTCTTAAAATATTTTGGTTATAATAGCATGTGTCTTAATTTTATATTGTTACCATTTATCTAATAGTGTGCTGGTAATAAATTAACTCATTTAAAGGAGAAAATTAAGCAATTAATTTCTGCATATATTGTGTGATTATTTAGCCCTCCCATTTTCTGTCTAACTATAAATAAATGTACCAGAAAACACAATTTCCAAACAAGGATAAATGTACTATATAAGTGACCTACATGCTGTTGATGAATTTAGGAATAAGGGAGAAATTTAAAGTTTCATCAAGAGAAATCCCAGTAAAAACCCAGATAAAGTTGTATAAAATTAACTTTTATATATTAAAGTGAACTTAGTTTTATGGCTAATAATGTGGTTTTCAAATAGTTTCTTGTCAATACAAACTTAATGACAAACAAAATGCAAACCCAGAGTACTTATTCTGGATACTTAAAATGTATTCTGAAAATTCTAATAATATTTAGATTTCAACAACTTAAATATATTGAAAACCATGGGGAACACAAGATTTCTCATTCTTATCCCAGGTCAAGAGCTAATGATCAATGACGAAAAATCGACACATGGCATCATTATCATTAAAGTTGACAGAATAGTTTCAGTAGTCTTGTGATCTCTTCCATAGAAAGCTTTCAAACTCACTGTTTTCAGCAATCAACTGGAGAGGATAAAGAGCTTTATAACTGGCATAAAGAGTTTATAACAGGCATAACAATTATTTCCTAACATTAAACATAAAGGCTAATAAAGTGGAGGTCAGAAACATCTTTTTAAGCTTGATTTTATTTCAGACCTTTAAATGTTACCATCATCTTCAACTGTGTTATACAGAAAGGGTTAAGTTACCAACAATAAATTCTACTATCTTAAGAAGCTACTCAGGAGTTCTTAGAGTTAATATTTGACAAGTGGAATCATTATCATGAAAGTTGGCAAAATAGATTTGACTAAAGCAAGTTTAAAATATTTTA
>NW_006399864.1:7138295-7141516 GCF_000299155.1 Elephantulus edwardii
AAAGCTTGTTAGAAATGCAAAAGTATAATCCCTAAAACATATGACTGAATTAGAATTTGTATTTTAAACAAAATTTTCAAGTGGTTTCTATGCACATTAAAATTTGAGAAGTCCCAATTACATTAATAATGTTAGGAAATTAGCATGGGGACAAGGACTTAAGTTTATTATTAATCATTGTATTTCAAAAACAAAACAAAACCCCAAAATACGCAGATAAATCCTGTTTGTAAAATTTACTAATTTCCAAAGTGTAAATATTTTCAACATAGTGGACTTGAAAGTATCAATATGAAGTCACATAATCATGCTCTGAAAAGTTTATTTTATAAGGCAAATGCATTTCAGTGTCTTTGTAAACAACTACTGGGGAAAAGATACACAAATTCAGAAACAGAGACACACACACATATTGATAATAAGAAAAGGCAAGTTTAAGTTGCTGATATCATTAACATAATTCCATTACACATAGAATTAAAACAGCTGGACTCCAAGAGCAGCTGGATTTCAAGAGCAATATAAAATAAAAAAGAGTCATGATTAAAACAATTTAAATATTTTGAACTGTGATTTAATAATTTTTGAAATGGTTTTGACATGCAATTCCTTAAGCTAAATCAATAATGTAAAATATTTGAGCTACAGAACGATTGACTTTCAAAATTATGAAAAATATTAAAAATCTGTAAAACTGGTATTCTTATAAGAGAGTTGTTATAAATTAGATGGATGAGGAAGCAGTATTAGCCATCTACTTATTAAATAGATAGAATAAACAGTAGGCCTCTGTAAACACAATGAACAACAGAGGAACACAGACAGTTATGGGATTAGAAGGACAGCCCAGACCAGAAGTCAGTGAGAATGAGAAGTGTCTAAGAGCATCCTGTTAAAGTTGGCACATGACATGTGTGAAGTATGAATGTTGGAAACGCACAAGCTTTGAAAAATGACATAGAATGCAAGAAGAACAACATTCCAGGTGTTAGTGAGGTGAGGTGAACTGGCTTTGGCCACTCTGAATCTGACAATCACATGGTATACTATGACGTGAGGGAAAAAAAAAACCAAAACCCAACAACCCAGAAGAATGGTATTGTCAATTTCAAGTTCTATCCTGAAGTACAGTGTTTAGAGTGATTAGATGATTATTGTGGATTATTCATATCATACAAGTTACTGTGAAATCATACAAGTTACTGTGAAAATTACTCAAATATAAATACCAGCAGCTAACGCCAAAGAAGAGGGAATTCAAGATTTTAGCCAAATTTTACAGTCTAAAACTGACCAAACATGCAATTATGACATCTTAATGACTGGACTAACTAATGACTGTAAAAATTGGAAAAAATAAAGAACGAAATGGCAGTGAGAAAGTGCGGACGTGGTGGAAAAAAGGAGGCCAGAAATAGAATGATCACATTTTGTATGTTCAATGATTTTTTTCATCTCAAATACATTTTTAAAAAGCCAAAAAGAACCAAATATGGCGACTTTACACAAAGACCTCACCAGGTGGACTGCATAGGAGTTACAGTGACTTAATCTGTGGAAGGAACCATTGGGAAAGTCCAATATCAGGAGTCAAATCAGGCTGGGTGCTGTGAGACAGCCCATTGATTACTCATGTGCAGGTTCCAACTGAGGCTGAAGCTATTTATGGTCTTGAGCCTGAACTTAAAAACCATCTTAAGAATAGATTTGAACCTTGAACCTCAATGATCAAAGATCAGATGTGTTGTGGGATGACATCAAAGTTATCATCAAGGAAGAGAGCATAAGGTTATTAAGAAGACAGAGAAGAAAAGAGAAACCAGAAGAGACCCTGAAATCATACTAACATGTCAAGACACTGAATTAGAGGAAAAAAGATGGTGAACTAAAGAGCTAATCAGATAGGATAAATCCTGTTTTGTAAAATTTACTAATTTCCAAAGTGTAAATATTTTCAACATAGCCAACTTGAATGTATTAACACAAAGTCACAAAATCATGCTCTGAAAAAGTTCACTTTATGAGGCAAATATACTTCAGTATCTTTGTAAACAACTACTGGGGAAAATACACACAACCTCAGAAAGTGAGAGATACACACGCATATTGATAGTAAGAAAATAAAAGTTTAAATTTACAAGGATAGCTCAAGAAGACAAAGCAAAGTATTATAATGGAATATGCAGAGATCTCAAAGTGGAGAATAAAAAGAGGAAAAAAATCCACTTGACCTTCTTTAAACAGAAAAAATTGGAAAAAAAAATCCAAGTACAGAGTTACAATACTGAACAATGTTATGAGTAAAATCTTGAATGATCCAGGAAGCATCCAAAGAAGATGGAGGTAATACTCAGAATCACTAGACTGATAGGCAACATCATAGTAGTTGGAGAAAAGATTAAAACTGTCAACCACTTCATCTTACTTGGAGCCACAACCAACACCCTTAGCACCAGCAGTCAGGAGACCAGGAGATGGCATTATACTGGGAAGGTATGCAGTCAAAGACTTTTAATTATTGAGTAGCAATGATGTCTATTTGAAGAGTAAGGAGTGCCTGATTCAGGCCATGGTCTTTTCAGTCACTTGCTATGTGTGTGAGAGCTGGATAGTGAATAAGGATGATAGAGGATTGATGGATTTGAGCTGTGGTGCTGAAAAAATAATATTGAATTGACTGTCAAAAGAACAAACAGGTTAGTCTTGGGAAAAGTACAACTAGAGTGCTTCTTAGAGGCAAAGATGACAAATCTTTATATCACATACTTTGAACATGTTGCCAGGAGAAGCTATTTTAGCTGCTTTACTCATAAAATGTCAATGTCACTAAGTGGTAGGAAGCTGAGCTGACAAATTAAAGACCCCAGCTGGTTTGAATCTACCTGTTGTTATATGGGAGAAAGACAGACAAATCTCTATGTGATTCACATCCTCTGAAAACCCACTGGAGGGTCAGCTATGAGTTGCTTCCAACTCTAAGGCACACAACACAAACAATCACACACAAAAAGATAATGCCATTTTTATATATTGTCACAATTAAATTTCTAAATTCTTTGTAAATTAAGGGCTTCTGGTATGTGTCAATAATATTTATCACAGGTTCTCAATAGTGCACATCTAAAGGTTTATAGTTTTATATATGTAACTATCACATAAATAATTATCCATAGAAAATATCATCTTTTATAGATATCTTGGGCAAGCTCTGGTGGCTAATG
>NW_006399864.1:7142637-7153829 GCF_000299155.1 Elephantulus edwardii
GGATCAGGCCCACCTTTGTTGTTGTTATTGTTATGTGCCATCGAGTTGCTTGTGACTCATAGCGACCCTATGTACAACAGCCCTAAACTCTGCTCTGTCCTGTGCCAATCGCACTGTCTCTGACACTCCCATCCCGATTATCCCCACCTTCGTATATTTTATTCTAGTTTCGCTTATTTGAATGTTTTATGGTCTTTTCATTAGTGAGAAGTGCCATCATAATATTTTATGTTCACTATTTTTACAAAGCCAAACTTTTCTACATGCTTTTGGCCTTTTAGTTTTTAAATTAGATTTTCAATCATGTCTCTTCATGAGTCTGTAATTAAAGAGTTTAGATGACTCAGTCGAGATGATAGTCTCTCCTATAAGTTAGAAATTTTTATAGCAGATATTCCTTGTCTTTAATTTAGAATACCTGTTAGTTATGCTCAACATATTTCACCAATTGCTTAATATATAATATATATTAAGCAATTGGTGAAATATATATAGCACTCTGGTGAGCTCTGGTGAACTAATGGGCAAGAAGTTGTGCTGCCAAGAGAAAGACAATTAGTACTAATCACCAGTTGCTCCAAGGAAGGAAAAAAGGAATTTCCACTTGCATGATTATAGCCTATGAAAACTTGCTGAAGGGCTATAGATTAGTTGGTTCCAACCTGACAACCACTAGCAATAGTTCATCTATAACTTCTATATTGATATTTTCTCCTTTGGAATTTTCATGTTAAGAAGCTTTCCTTATTTTCTGATTTGAAAAGAAATGACTCTGTATTTCTTAAAGGATTATGTAATTTTTACATTTGTCTTTCATTATCTAGAATATCTTTTGTGGAAAATGTTTGAGAAAATATATTTAGCTTCTTATTATGCACAAGAATTAGCATGTTATAAAACCAGCAAAAAAGCATAAGATAAAATTAGCTATTGATTCTTAATAATAAACGTAAATGAACAAATGCTTACAAAATCATGATCAAGTGGGTGTATTTCACACTATAAAAAGATAGTTCAAGAAACATCACTAAATATAAAAATTGGTAAAGAAAAACACATTTTTCAGTTGATATAATTATGTGAAAGACCAAAATTATATATAGAATGTTATACTTTATTAACAGCTTTTTTTGTAAATGTGGACACTAAGTTTTGAAAACTTTAATTGGATATGTTATACTGATTTTTAACATATATTTATAAATGAGTCTTTTATTTAGAATTTTAAAATGTGTTTGTAGATAATTCTCTACCCATCTCTCATGGTTTCCATGTCATACAAGCAGAAGTTCTGACTTTTTTCCTGAAGTAAAACTATTTCTCTAGAGCAAATAGCAGGTTTTCTCCCTAACTTTTATAAAAGATTACAAATACTTAAGTTCAGAGTTCTTCCCCTTTATCCTAGCCCATAATTTGTATGTGGTGTCATGTGGCCCACTTCTTGGTGTCCTGTGGTAATTGAGGCTCTGGAAACCAGCACAAACACAGATACTCTGGCTCTTGGTAAGGCTGGGTGCAGTGAACCTCTGACTCAGGAATATGTTTCTCTGTTAGCATCCTGAAACTGTGGCAGGCTAAGTTATTACTCATAAATGTCACAGTTCTTGACAGTAGATAGATATGTTGTTGTTGTTGTTATGTGCCGTCGAGTCGTTTCTGACTCATAGCGACCCTATGCACAACAGCCCTAAACCCTGCTCTATCCTGCGCCAACCGCACCGCCTCTGACACACCCATCCCGATTACCCCAGTCACCGAATCAATCCATCTCATAGAGGGTCTTCCCCTCCTGCGCTGTCCCTCCACCCTCCCAAGCATGATGTCCCTCTCCAAGGACCCGTCCCTCCTGGCAACATGTCCAAAGTATGTCAGACGAAGCCCCAGAATCCTTGCCTCCAAGGAGTAGCTTGGTTTAATCCTCTCCAAGATGAATCTGTTTGTTTTCCTGGCAGTCCATGGTACATTCAGTACCCTTCTCCAGCACCACAGCTCAAAAGCATCCACTCTCCTTCTGTCCTCCCTAGCCATTGTACAACTCTCTGATGCATAACAAGCGATTGTAGATATACAAATTATAAAATATATACAGACTGGTCAAAAATTTCTGCTATGTTATTTTCAATAAAATTATTGTATTTAATTTTTAATTAATTAATTTGTAAATAATTGTATTTAACAAAAATAGTTCAGAAATATAGTATCTAAGGTTGGCCTAAATTATTAATTGAGGTCTAAGATATCACCTTTCCTAGTCACAATATCCGTGCAATGTAGCTCGTTCCTTGATTAGGGATCTTACAAAAATCAACGTCATTATCATTTTCTTGTCCGTTAATTCTTACTCAAGACTTGGCATTCTTCCATTATGTTTTCTTTTTAAATCAACTGGAACCACTTCCTCATTCATCAGTTCTTTCTCTATTACTGATGAGATAATTGCTCTCAGAGCCAAGTTACACTATATGCAAATGATAGGCAGACCCTCTTGTAAATATATTGTGCAAACCTGTTGTAGCTGATTGAGAGGGAAGCAAAGACGTGAGATATGTTCAAATGATATCCTTCCACTTATAGCCAAGTGAAGAACATATTTTGGGGGTCTTCTTTTGTCACCATGTCATTTGATTCATTGATATTTGAATAGCAAGTTGTTCTATTTGCTGCATCACAAGCTTTGACTTAAAAAAAGTCAATAAAATATAACATACGGTCTAAAGAATTATATGCCATCCAGAATATATCACTACACAGTTGAAGCATGATCTCAGTTAAAATACTGAATATATTTTGCAAGCTATATCCTATTTAGAAAGCTTTGGTGACCCACTGGTAAGGAGCTTGATCACACGCTATTCAAATCCACCAGCTTCCCCATGGAAAAAAGGCAGTCAACCTCCTGTGAAATTTACAGCTTCGGAAAATCCACTGGAGTGTGTTCTGTGAATCAGTTCCAACTGGATGATACATAATGAAAACATATTTGCTTTTGGGGTGGCATCTTAAGAGCAGTTTGTGGATTCAAACTGTGTGCCTTCTGGACTGTGTATTAGCTACTTATCACTAAACCACCAGAGTTCCCTTAAGTTTATGCACTGACACATACCTGTACTTTCATGTTGAAAAATTTTTCTCTAATAAATTATATATAGTCATTGAATAAAAAGATATATTTACTATTCACTGCTTGTATCGAAGTGCTCTTTGTACATGTACCTATAGTTTTGTTTATAATAAATTATATTGTAAAAAGGTTAATAGCTATATTTAAAAGGAAGAAACAATGTCTAATTTCATTTTCTTTTATATTCCATGGTGTTTATGGATAAACAATAAACTGAAAAGTAATTTTAACAGTTATTTGATGAAACAAAAATCAAATAATAAATTCTTTTCTAAAACATGTACCTAGGTTGTTTTTCATTTAAATCACTATTTTTGTTCTTTCACACTAATTATTTGTCCCAATGGGTAGCCAAAGTGTGAAAAACAAAACAAAAATCTTTGACATATAATTAACATCTCAAATTAGTGAGTCTCAGTTAAACTTTATTCGTCCACTATTATAAACATGACGAATTATAGCAGATAACAATGTGACATATTTGGCAGCAAATATGAAAGAAGAAATTAAATATTCAATGAAATGAAATATTGTTTAATCATTATGTATCTATACAATAAAGGAAAAATTTGATGCTATTTTATCTTTTCATATGATCCTGAGAATAAATGTCATGTATAACCGATTTTAACATTTTTTTCATTTTCAGCCTGGTTTTTATGCTTTATGAGCAATATTGAATTTTCAAATAATTCCTAAATTTTTCTGCCCAACAAAGTAATAATTTTTAGGTTAAATATTCTCCATAAGATGTAAATGCAGCCCTCAGGCCTGGTTTTAATTGGTTTTGGTCATTCTTCTAAGTGGTATAACACTGATCTGTCCAATTGCTGCTGTACAGAGGTAACTCGTGGTTGCTGTGATGCTAAACACAGTGACACTGATACATCACATGTGACAACGGTTACCCATGGTGGACAGTGTTTGGTGGAGCTCCCTGATTAAAACAAGCTTGGAAGCAGGAGAAGCATCCACTTCTGAAATAGCTTGACTCCAGAAACTCTATGAACGTGGAGAAACAATGAAAGTTAAACAAGTGTTCAGGTCTTTCATTCATAATGTCGCTATGAGTCATCTACTATTCAATGGCATTTAACAACAACATATAGATTTGGTAAGGGAAATATCAGCTGGAAGTAATAGAAACACTTTGGCTTACCACCATTTATAATTATACTTTTGTATATTACTAGAGTATTTTTTCTATTTTGTAATTTCATAGTAACTATTAACATAAATGACACATATTCATTGTTAGAAATAACATGATTTCTGAAATATTTGCTATAAAAGACACATTAGCAAATGTGAAGACTATTAACACATTTAAATGATTAAATATTTTATCATTAGATTAAACAAGTCCTCAATATTAAGAAATTGTACACAAGGATGTTCCATTTTTTTAATTTCTAAAATACTTTTATTCTGTTGAAATAGCTCTGCTATATCAGTAATCTTTTTTATTAAATAATTTTAATGAGCATTTACAGAGATATTGGATTTCCATTCATTCATTGCTGCACTTCCATTTTTAAACACCACTGTTAATTTCAATATAGAACATGTCAAAGAGAATTTTTTACAAATATAAAATAGTGCCAAATACTACAGGATTTTGTGATTAATGGGTATTATATAAGATTTTATGGGAGGCCTGCTGGCAAAAAGGTCAAATGCTCACTTCCTAATTAAAAGGTCAGTGCTTGGACTCATCAGTCACTCCACAGGGAAAGACATGTGAGTCTGTTTGCTTAATGAAATACAGCCTATAGTATCTCTAAGGGCAAAAGTCAGCTTGACAGCAGTAGGCTTAGCTTTTATACACAATTTAATATGAATTGTTTGCTTAGGAAAGATTAGTAGTAAAAATAATAAAAGACAATACTGCAGGTTACTCTCCTCTCCTCCTGTATGTAACTCAGGGGCAAATATCCGGTAATAGAAGAAAAAAGACTTATTGTTCTTTTGACCAAGGCAATTTTATGACCACTCACTTACGTTAAAGATGTTAGTATAAAACTCAAGCATTATTTTAACTCATTAATCTTACTCAAAGATACCTATTTACTCTTTTACCTATCTGTTTTCTATTAGGCAAACACATCTTAGAGATTTCTCTTTTGGGACAATTATTTACTTCAATGACTCTGGCTTAAATGAGTGGATAAAATTACACATTGTCAAAAAGCATCTTAACATTATATTTTGTTCATATAATACAACCATTGCTAAGGAAGAGTATTGACTATATTATAAAAATTAAATGTACACACAAATACTCAGGCTATCTTCCCCTGTACAGTCAAAAGATATATGCACTAAGGCCTTTCTAATTACCATTATTTTGATTACCATCAAGCTAAAAGAAAGGAAAAAAAAAGAAAACAAACTTCTTCACTGCTATCTAGTTGGACTAACTTACAGTTGAACCTCCAGCAGGTTTTGTGGCTATAAACAGACAAGAGATTACCCTAAATTTTATAGACTGACAGAGTGACTTTAACTACAGCCTCAAGCATATCAGAGACCATGACAATGGAGCAGGAAATGGGAAGGTTCAGATCTGTTGTTCATAGGTTTGCTACGTATCATAATTGAATCAACAGCCCTTAACAACACCAAGAGAGCCCAGTGAACCACTCTCAAAATAATGAATATTTCCCTAGGAATTAAGTGATTGCCATATTGAACAGAGTAAGCGAAGGTTATAAATTAAGATCTGGTTTTAATGCCAAATGGGTTTGTTCCAAAACAGTAACAAAACAAAAATAAGCGAATAAAAACCTTTGGCTTTTGGGAACTCTTTCAGTTTGCTCTTTGCGCATGGTTACAGCATTATTGTCAAAGGATGGTTTTGAGTCAAAGGCATCGATACTTGCCTATATCTGAACTTTCCCCCGCATCTCTGTTGCAAAGTACAGATCTGGACATTTGTTTTCTTGTAATGAGGCAAAGAAGCCAGAAGTATAGCATGAATCCCATGATGTCTAGATCAAAACTCAAATTCACAAATCACACTCTTCCCTCTCCTCAAATTATTTTCCTTTTGTTAATCCCTAGGAATTTTATTACCTCATCTCCAAGAATATTGGAAACAGTGGTGAGTCGAGGCACAATGAGATAAACCAATAAAGACTACAGAGTACATCCTCTATAAACTCTGTAAACATACAGATATGATGTTAGTTATAAAACAGAGTTCAGGTCTTTTGTGCATGAGTCTTAGTCGACTTGATGATACTTAACCACTGTTAAATGGGACTAGTGTTGATGTACCTGGAGGAACATTCTCCCACTTTGTACATCACTTTTTGTCAATGTGCTATATGATGTAATGTGGGTTTGCTGTGATGCGAAACCTTGTGCCATTGGGGTATCAAATGCCATAATGATTTCCCAATGTAAACAGTGTTTGGTGGAGTTCCCAGTTACAAAACAGGTTTGGAAGCAGGAGTGGCACCCACTTCCTAAACAACATTGCCTCTGGAACCTCTATGAGCTTGGAGAAATGACGATAGTTATGGAAAGGCATTAGGTCTTTTGTTCATAGAGTTGCTGAGTCGTGCTCAACTTGACAGCAATCAACAACAACAACAATGCTAATGAGATCATTACTCTCTAGAAGACAAGAATTAGATAATAAGACCAACTTTATCTCCTGCCATGATCATCATTCCACATTGGCACACTGGGTGAGTCGTGGATTGTCAAGTATTTGGGCAGTGTTCTCCTTTATATTGCCTTCACTTACCTTCATAATATACTTTAAACCCGTGGGCACTAACCGCAAAATCACTGGTTAAACGTAGTGAGAACACAGATTTGGTACTTGTCACAGGTGGTGGCAGATGGAATCCTGTTAACCTGAAAACATAAAAGGATTTAAATGTTAGAGTCATAACCATTGACTTGATAGAGTTAAAAGACCATTAACAGTCATTTTCTTCAATATTGACTGAGTTTGATGTTATTACCAGTATATACAATATTCATCTGTTTAGAAGTTATTTTATAAAACCAATTATTGTAAATATAGAAAATATGCACACATTAATATTCCTGCATATAATGTCTATCACATAATTAACTATATAAACATTAAGTAACTTAAACATTAGGTTATAATGAGAAGTCATGGCAGACTGTATTTTTTATGTTATTTATCTAGACAGCTAAATATTTTAATACAATTTTATCAAATAATGAGAAGCATTTATTCCCCTTTAATGCTGAAGAGATATAATCAACCTGTGAACTCTTACAATATTAATGTTTTCAAAGAAGAAAGGATTTTGTTTTATTAATATAAAAGTACAGTAAATCATATTAAAATGAATAGTAAAAGATAATTTCCGGTAACCACCTCACATAAAAAATTTGATTTATAATTTTGCTCGTAATATATTATCAGTATTTGCTATTGTTGTTGTGTGTCATTGAGTTGCTTGTGACTCATACCCATCCTATGTACAGTAGCTCTGAGCCCTGCTCTATCCTGTGCCAACCTTATCCTCTGACACACTTACCCTCATTACTCCAGTCACTGCATCAAACTGTCTCATTGAGGGTCTTCCTCTCTTACACTGTCCCTCCACCCTCCCAAGTATGATGTCCTCTCTAAGGACTGTCAGATGAAGCTTCAGAATCCTTGGCTCCAAAGTTTTCATCCTCTCCAAAATGAATTTGTTTTTCTCCTAGCAGTCCATGGTATATTCAATACTCTTCTCCAGCACCACAGCTCAAAGGCATCAATTCTTCTTATATTATCCCTAATAAGTAATTACAAAGGCTATGGCCTGGATAGGGTACCTTTTAGTCTCCAAACTGACATCGTTGTTCTTCTGTACTCTGGAGAGGTCCCTGACAGCAGACTTTCTCAACGCAATTCATTTTTTTTTTATTTCCCGGCTGCTAGTACCAAGAGTGTTGATTGTGGAGCCAAATAAACTAAAGCTGTAAACAATCTCAATCTCTACTGTCTTTTATGATGCTGACAATCAGCCTAGTGGTGAGAATCTTTGTTTTCTTGATGTTGAGTTTCAATTTAATAAATGTATACAAAGTAATTTACAATTGAGAACTTTAAAAAAATCTGAGCAGATAAAGAAAATAAAATTCTACACAAAGGAGGACATGTTATTTGATGCAGGAGAGGCACCCGCTTCCTAAATAACATGCCTCTGGAAACTCTATGAACTTTGATGAATATAGATATTTGGAGACGGGCTTCAGGCCTTTAGTTTATAGGGTCGCTATGTGTCGTGCTTTACTCAAAGGCAATGAATGACACCACCACCACCACCTCCAAAGGAGGACATGTGATTTATTTTTGCATAAATTTCATTTTTTATACTATCTTCTAATTTTATTAAATTTATTTTACCTATTATTATGTAAAACATAATAAGTGAGAATTATTATTGTTTCACCTATTGTTACATAAAATATACTAAATGAGAAATAATATAAAGCACTGGTTTTTAAAACATGCTTGTTATTTTTTGTCAAATATGTATGTACTATTTACACACATAGAAATGATCATATATTTTAATTACTGTGAAATAGCTGCTTTTGTGTTGTTTTGCCTCAGTTCTTCTTTACACTGTTTTGGTGTTTCTTTAGGTTTTAATGATTTTTAGAATTTTATATTGATTTGTATACAAAATGTGTATGTTTTGTGTTTCTATCACTTACATTGTATTTCACACAATTGTGTTTCATTCATACTGAGTTCCCTTAAAAAAAGAGCAAAGATCATATATTTGACATTTACCAACTTCACAAAGTAAACTATCCCCTTTAAAAGCATCAATCACACAAAATCAATTCCCATGAGGTCAGGCACGCACCCCCTCCCCATGCTCCTGCATCTTCCTATTCATCTCAATATCAATTTTACTGTTAATTGGGTCCAAAATTTGATGTGATAGGTTACAGATCACACAGACCCATATTGGGGAAGTTAAAAGGTTATTATCCAGGTTAATGACAGAACATAATGAAGACAATTTCGAAAACATCCTTGCGGACACCTCAGCCTTGAGCCTCATGCTTAAGAGCGGTGTTACAAAGTTCTCAGTCAGGCAATATTGACTCACCCCTCTACTTCTCACAAGTTGTCAAGTAAATGTGGGCAAAGGCTCTTTTCTTGGCTCTCATTCTGTCCATATGTGGGGTTGGGTAGTAGTTCCAAGGTCAAATCCACCTCATGTTTACTTTCTGGCTCTCTACTTTGCCAGTGGCTGCTGCTGCTGTAAGTCTAGCTAGTGCAAGACTGAGTATCTTGTCTGGGAGGGCATACACTGCATGCTTACTTCTCCACTGCTGGTGGTGAGAGACTATCTCTGCTGCTAGAATTGTTCAGTTTAACCATGAGACTAGCCAGTCTCCTGTGCATTGGTAAATAGGCAATCCCTTTGGGGATAGGCTAACATGCCCTATTTGCGTATTTCCACCCATACATGAGGCAGAGTCAAGCTCAGTGGCTGGCAGAATCATTTTGAAAGATAATCTCCACAGTTTTATATGATCATTTCCATTGTGTTTAATAAAATGATTCACCTTTGATCTATTCTCAAATATGTGACAGTGAAACATACAATAACCAATATTTACTAGTATCTTTTGGGGCCTGTAACTGAACAACTGTGCAAATGCACCAGCTGTTTAATGTACTATGACTTTGTAAACAATGGCTCAGGATCATGACAATAATTCAGATGTGGTGGACCTCCTGAAAGGATCTCAGTGACGCCAAGCATCCTCAGAGCATATTTGAAGAAATTCTACTCTATTTTATTCCATTGCATAAATATATCACAATTCATATATTCAATCTCTTATTGATAGTATATTAAATTATGCATACTTTGTGGCATATCCATGTTTCCATTGATAGAGTTATAAAAGATGACTTTTACACCCTGTGCTCCTAGTGCATATAAGTTCTTACAGCATTACATTTTCCATTTCTACCACTTTAGCTATGTCCCCAGCTAAATTTATTTAACTTACTTTCTTAATTCTGTCATGATTTCCTCTTTAAGAATGGTTTTCCTCATGGATAAATTATGTTTACTGCATTGAAGTCTATGAGTGAGAGAATAGTTTAAAAGTATTATATTTTAGGGCATTATGTTTATCATAAGAGTACGGAATGAGGGTTGCAGAATGGATTATATTTGGGGTGGGGGTGGAGCTGGGGCGTGTGTATGGGGGGACTGTGTACAATGAAGGAGTTTTTCTTTTGTTTTTCAAGGAGAGGAGCAAATGGGGGTGGGGCAGGGAGAAAAGTGCAACAATGAATGAATGGAATTCCAAAATCTCTGTAGATGTTCATTGAAATGAAAAATAAATAAATTAATTAAAAAAATAATGGTTTTCCTCATGCTTAGAAAAACCTTCTTGAACTGTAAACATGTATTTTCTGTAATTGTATTTTATTATTTATCTATCTCTATGTCTATTCACATTGGAGACATAGAATACTTTCATAATACACTTTATCATTTGATATTCTGTATCATTTCATATTCTATGACCAGAAGACATGAAGATAGAAAGCCAGCACCTGGATTTCTATGTTGAGTTTATAAAGTATGAGATAATGAATTTCTGTGTTGAAGCCATCTCTATGACAGCAACACCAGACAACTACATTGTAAACTCATGTAATGTTAAATGAAAGTGAGTCAAGACCTATTCCTGAAATGTTTAATTTTAAGCAAATTCCTTCATATAAATTAAAAATGTTACTCTATCCTCCCACCAGAGATGACTGAGTGAAAGAAAATAACTTAGTGAAATTTATAGTACGGTTAAAGGCATTTTCGAGTGAACTCCCTATCCAGCCTTTCTTTGCATTTGGTGCATTAATTAGAGCAAAATAACGTGCAAATACAAATTATTTCATATGCATTTCATTTTTTCAAAAACTCACTTTGATATGTATTTATAACCTCATATTTGGTTTTATATCGCTATGAGTTTGAGTTGATATGATTGCACATAGCAACAACAATGCTTAACATACCCTGGCTAAAAAGTCATCTAAAATAAAATAATA
>NW_006399864.1:7154224-7155426 GCF_000299155.1 Elephantulus edwardii
ATATATAATTTGTCATTGCATATTTATGTATATGATTCTTTGTAAAACACTGTCTCTACTAGAACATGCTTCATGGAGTTAAGAACATGTAGACTATTACTAATCATTTGCAGTGTTTACCAGATGTGAGAATCAATCATATCATATACTAATCACACAATCAATGCCTGTTAATGAGTTGAGCGTGGTTGGTTAGATGAATAGTATCTTAGCACTTTATTATTTTCCCAACCAAGCATTGTGTCCTTTTCGCAGTGTTCTCAAGAAACATATGGCTGTAAAAGTAACTCCAATGTCATTATGTATGACATATGCTTCCACATGTATTCGATGGAGAGCACCAATTGGGGGGGAAATAGTTCTTTTATTCTCTATGTCACAAATTTCCAATGCTAAAGAGAGGTCATATACCTTATGTGCAATCCCTTTGAAATACTTCTCAGGACACAATTATATTACTTGAAAACTGATTTTCTGAAGAAGGTGAACATTAGTTTAATATTAAAATATGTTACAAATTCACAGTTTTTTATATGTCAGTAAAATTTGTTTTCTAGTTAATATAATTTTTATTACACAGTGACAGGTATAATATTTTGCTTGAGAACAATTTGTACAGGAGGATATATTTGTAAAATTTAGTATCCTGTATATACTGTTAAATTGCATTATCAATTATATTTCCTTCATGTTGATATATGAAGAAACTGTATGTTGTGGTTGTTGTTTTTACCATAGAGTCAGAACTAATCCATAGCTGACCCTCTGGCAGGTTTTCAGAGGCAGTTAATTGCAGGGGAGGAGATTGTGATTCTTTTCCTTGGAGCAGCTGGTGGATTAGAACCATTAGCCTTAGAGTTTACAGCAGTTTATTGTCACTAGCCCACCAGAAATCTCTGAAGAAATGCTATAGTGAATACTTGTCTGTTCCTTTGAAGAACTAGAGTTTAACTGTGAAGAAATTACAGCTCAGAAAAGATCAGTAATTTATATGTTGTTGTTATGTGTCGTCGAGTCGTTTGCGACTCATAGCGACCCTATATGCACAACAGCCTTAAAGCCTGCTCTATCCTGCGCCAACCGCACCGCCTCTGACACAACCATCCCGATTTCCCCAGTCACTGGATCAATCCATCTCATAGAGGGTCTTCCCCTCCTGCGCTGTCCCTCCACCCTCCCAAGCATGATGTCCCTCTACAAGG
>NW_006399864.1:7156171-7163182 GCF_000299155.1 Elephantulus edwardii
GCATTAGCACAATTAAATGTCCTGGGATTCCCATTCTTCTCAGAGTCAGCCACAGTTTGTTATGATCCACACAGTCAAATAAATGCCTTTGCATAATCAATGAAACACAGATAGACCTTCTTCTGGTATTCTCTGCTTTCAGCCAAGATCCAAAGTAATTTATATACATTCATAAATATGATAGCTCATAGTATCATTTATAAGCTCATGTCTTTTGATTCCTATTCATTATTTTCCCCTATTCTGACTTTCCATTCTCCATGAGGACAGAATACACAACTGATCCCTCTTTGTTTTCTCACTGTGCTCATAGAATTCTTTAAGAAGCTTTTGGAATATAAAAGCATAATTTAACATAAAGGTTCCTTTAAACAATTAAGTCTGATAAATTATATTAAGATTATAAAAAAATCTTTACATTAAAGCTCAGAAAGGCAATATGAGATAGGCCTTATTGTCATCCTTATAGCAAAAATAACCTGGTTTTACCCTTTCCAGGACAGATTGTTTGTTCGTTTTCTTGGGAGTCCATACTCTTACCCACTACCACAAACTCAAAGGCAGCAAGTCTTCTTCTGTAATCTTTAGTCTTTGTCCAGCTCTCTGACACACAAGAAGTAATTGCAAAGACCACGGCCTGAATCAGGTGCTCTGTAGTCTCCAGACTGACATGCTAGTTTTTCAGCACTCTGGAGAGAGATCTGACACTAACTTCCCCAATGCACCTCATCTTTTGTTTTCTTAATTGTTAGTGTCAAGAGTGTTGAATATGGATCAGAGTAATCAAATTCTCTTCTCCATCCATCATGATTCTGCCAACTGGCCTGGTAGTGAGAATCTTTGTTTCTTGATGTTTAGCTTTCAGGCATATTGAAGGTTGCAATCCCTGATTTTCTGCAGCAAATGACTCAGGGCCACCTCAATTTGGACAAACAAGTTTGTATCATTGTATGATTGAAGTTCTTGGCAAGTCTTCCTCCAAGCTGGATGCCACATTCCTATTCATAAAGTCCAGTCTCCTAAATGATTGGTTCCTCAAAAAGATTGAAAAGATATGGAGAAAGGACATATCATTAACACACTTCTGTTTTATCTATTTTTTTTTTAAATTTTGAAATTGCAGTGTTTCCTTAAACAATTCAGATGACTTCTTTATGGTCTAAGTATAGGTTTCACAGGAACACAATCAAGTATTCTGGGATTCCCATTCTTAATGTTAGTTACAATTTGTTGTGATCTGCAAGTCAAATGTTTTTCAAAAGTCAATAAAGTAGAAACAGACATTCTTCTAGTATTCTTCTTTTCAGTCAGGATTCATCTGACTGTGGACATGATGTCACTAGAGCCTTGGTCTCTTCTAAGCTCAGCTTGTATTTCTGGAAGTTCTATACCATTTCAGTTGTTTTGGATAATCTTCAGCAGGAATTTGCTCGCATAAGATATTACTGATATTCTATAATTTCCACAATCTCACATTTTTTGGCAATTAGAAATAAATAAATTAGAAATAAATACATATCTCTTCCAGTCAGTTGGCCAGGTAGCTGTCCCCCATTTTTCTTGGCACAATCTTATGACTATGACCAGGGCAGCATCTGATTGTTGAAATATGTCAATTTGTATTCCATCAACTCCTGGGGACCTTATTTTTTGCCAATTCCATCAAAGAAGCTTGAACCTCTTCCTTCATCACCATTGCCTCTTAATCATATGTTGTTTCATGAAATTATTTTATATTGGCAAATTCTTTTAGATACTGTGACTTTGAACACTCCTTTCATTTTCTTTTGATGTTTCCTGGATCATTTAGTGTTCTGCCCATGCTGTTGTTGTTAGGTGCCTTTGAGTCATAGACGACTCATAGTGACCCTATGAACAAAAGGCCTGTTCATAGAATTTCCAGAGGCAAGCCATTTCAGAAGTGGATGTCACTCCTGCTTACAGTTATGCTACCAAGCCAAAGGTGGGTGATCTTAATATTGGCCCTCAGACCAGGTTCAAATTGTATTTCTGTCAAATATTCTTCTAGGTGGAATAGCACTGGTCTGTGCATTGCTGTACAGAGGTAACTCGTGGTTGCTGTGATGCTAAACACTGTGACACTGATGTGTCAAATATGATAATGGTCACCCATGGTAGACAGTGTTTGCTAGAACTTCCTGATTAAAACAAGCCTGGAAGCAGGAGTGGCATCGACTTCTGAAATGGTTTGCCTCCAGAAAGTCTATGAATAGTGTTCAGGCCTTTCATTCATAGGGTCACTATGAGTCATCTACAACTTGACCACACCTAACAACAACAAACAACGATTCTGCCGATAGCATCTTTAATATTTCAATTTGAGGCTTGAATTTGTTCTTCAGTTCCTTTAGCTTGAGACATGCTGAGCAAGTTCATCCCTTTTGATTTTCTCACTCTAATTCTTTGCACATTTCATTATAACGCTTAGTTTTCCCAAGCTATCCTTTAAAATCTTTTGTTTATCCCCTTAACTTCCTGACTTCTTCCCTTTGCTTTGGGTTCTCTACACATGGCAAGACATTCATCATGTTATTTGTTATATATATATATATATATACACACACACACAGCTCATAATTATTTCACATGGAATCATTCTTTCTTTACTTCCTCTTACAAAGAATCAGAAATATTAATGTTTTCCATATTTAAATTAATGAATAACATTTAGTGAGTAAGGAGATTAAAGAATTAATATAGCTTTAAATCAATGACTGGCAAAGAAAATGTTAAAGCAATTATTTGCTAATTAATGCAAAATTGACAGAAAATTCAGTGGAAAGAAAGTAATTTAAAATGCCAATGTGCTTGCTCTTTTAAAAATTAGGTTGTTAATTTCAAAATTTGATTCCACAATTACTTATGGGAATAAACATAACTGAATACAATGGAAGAATAGACAGCATATGAGATGGTAGACAAGGTAGCATATCTTTATTTAATTATGTTTATCAACTTTTAGCTCAAAGATATTACCATTTCTTAATAGTATGGTTGTACCTATGATATTCCTAGCAAATCAATCAGAAGGCTTTTCAAATCTTTTCCTGTTTATATGGGATTTATCTACTGATTGTTTTTGTTTTTGTTGATTGTCTTCAAGTTGAGCACAACTCATAGTGACCCTATTAACAAAAGACCTGAAGCTTCTCTACAACTATCAACATTTATCAAAGTTCATAGTTTTCGGAGGCATATTGTTTAGGAAGTGGATGCCACTCCTGCTTCCAAATCTACTGATTATAACATTTTAACCATTTTTTTTTTCCGTAAAGGAATGGATACAAAAGTAATATTCTTGAAAGAATATTATTGTATCACTATAATGCAGTTAGAGATTAATAGATATTGGGAGACAACAGAGATAGGACGAGTGTTTGTGTTTCTGTGTGCTGGTTTGGACTTTCAGTTGTTTGAAAGTATGTTGTTGCTGTTATGTGCTGTCAAGTCAAATGCGACCCACAGCAATTCTATGGACAATGGCTCTGAGCCTTGCCCTATCCTGAGCCAATCTCTCTGTCTTTAACACACCTGAACTCATTGCCACAATCACTATGTTAATCATCTCAACCAGGGGTTTCCTCTTCTGTGATGTCCTTCTCCAAGAACTGGTCCATCCTAGTGACATGCCCAAAGGATGTGAGATGGACCACAAAAACCCTTGCCTTCATGAAGCAAACTGGTCTTACCCTTTCCAGGACAGACTTACTTGTTCTCTTCTCAGTCCATGGCACATACAATACTTTTCTGTAGCACTACAACTCAACAGTATCAATTCATCATCCATCATCTTTATGCATCGTCCATATCTAAGGTGCATAGCATGCAATTGAGTAGACCATGGCCTGGATGAGGTGCACCTGTTTAAAGTTTTAGACTTAAATTTTAGCTCTTTAAACAGAATATTACTAAAATAAAATAAAAAAGTGATGAATGTTAAATAAGAAGATTCATGTAGAACAAACTTGGTATATTTTTTTGAACCTAGAAAAAGAACGCTTACTGTTAGTTCTTCTAGTGCTATGACTCATAATCCATTGGCTTCTGTGTGCACTCTGTGGCAAGATATGCCTAAGACAAATCATATTAGCACACCAGCATTCCCACAGCAGTTTCTCATTATTCATAGTAAAGAATTCAGATATAACTTATCCTACAACTTTATTTTCGTTAGACAAATCTTAAAAAATTATTCTGGTGATTCACATGAAATTTCCTGCTGAATCAAACTGTTAACCTATTTCATTCAAAGTTAACATAGAAACCACAGGAAAAGGTTGTTATTTACAGTAAGGACTGTTATCTGAGAATAAATCATGCATGTACTGCTGAGGCTGGCGTACATGAAGCACAAACAAGAATTCATAGTCGTGTCAAGATCTCTGTAATTGTAATATTAAAAGGATAGATGGTTGTGGCAACATTTGAATAATTATATGTTTAAAGTACATGAACTCATGCTTCTCTCAAATATAAAATTCCAGAAATATGCATTATGTGTGGGAAAGACAAATTCATAATGTTCAGTAAACGTGCCAGGCATAGATATAGATGTGAATGTAGATGCAGACATAGATACAGAATATGCATGCATATGCATGGAGCACGAGGAGTGGCATAGACATGGACATGCTGCTCTAAATATACTACAGCTATAGATAGAAGTGGAGGCAGCCAGCATTCATCCCCATTCTTTTCTATGCTCTCCACTGGGTTAAATAAAGAGCCTGAAAAAAATCTGTGAACTGTACTTGTCAGAATCTTACTTGGTCTACAGTGTCCCCTATTTTGGATTTTGTCAATGAATGCCTCCCTCAAGATTTAGGACGTGAAGAAACATTTAAGAAATTATTATGTGGTGGGTATGCATGTAGGTCCTGGACTTCAGCAGATGTTACAAATGAGGTTACAGTTACTTCCGCAACACTTCAGGGAGTATCAAATTGTTGTTGCTGTTAAGTGTCCTCGAGTTGAGCATGACTCATAGTGACCGTATGAGCAATAGATCTGCCCTGTCCTGAATGCTATCCTATTCTGCACCTTCTGTATCATCCCTGCCACACTTGAACTCATTGCCACAAACACTTTGTCAATTCATCTCCTTGATACTTTTCTCTCTTTTATGACCCTTGACATTTCCACACATGACATCCCTTCTAACAAATAGCCTTTTCTAAAAACATATCTGTAGTATGTGAGATGAACCTTAGCCATGGTTACCTCCAACAAGTTCTCTGGTTGCACTCTCTTCAAGACATAGCTGTTGTTTCAAAAGGCCATGGTTGGTTCTTCAGTGCTTTTCTCAACACTACAATTCAAAGACATCAATTTTTCTCCTGTCATACTTTTTCTTCATCTATCTATCAGACACATAGCAGGTGATTAGAAAGATTATATGGCTTAATTCAAAGCACCTAATTTTTCAAACTGACATCATTGCTCTTCAGGGGTCTCAAAGGCTGACAGTAGACTTTCCCAATGCTGTGCACTATCAGATAGATCTGACTGCTGACTGAAGGTGTCAATTGTCTATCCAAGGATAGTGAAATCATTGACAATTTCAGCCTTTTCTCCATTTATCATGTTGTTGCCTACTGGTCCAATGCTGAGGATTTTTTTTCTTGATATTGAGATTTAATCCATATAGAAGTCTTCAGTCCTTGATCCTCTAAAGCAAGTGCATCAAGACCTTCTTACTTTCAGCAAGGAAGGTTGTGTCATCTAAATAGCACAAGTTGTTCATAAGTCTTTCTCCAATCCCTAAACCACACTCTTTTTCATAAAACCAAGCTTCTCTGATGTTTTTCTCAGCACAAAGATGGAACCAGAAGAGAGAAAGGATACAGCCCCAATGCACATCTTTCCTGATATTAAATCATGCACTCTCCCCTTGCTAGGTTTGAACAATAGCTTCTTCTTGTAGGTACAAGCTTCCCATAAGAATAATTAAGTGTTCTGGATTCTCAATCTTCTTGATGTTAGCCTTTGTTTGTTATGATCCACACAGTCAAATGTCTCCGTATAGTCAAGAAAATAGAAATAGACATTCTTCTTTTATTCTCTGTTTTCAGCCAAGATCCATCTCACATAATGATATCTGTGGTGTCAGGGCCCTTTCTAAACCCAGATTGAACTTCTAGCATTTCTTTCCAATGTACTGTTCTCGCTGGTTTTCAATGACCTTCGGTAATATTTTGCTTGCAGGTGACATTAATGATATTGTCTGGTAACTTCAACATTGTGTTGGATCTCTTTCCTGGGAAAGGCAGTATCCAGCTCTGCAGGTATATTCTCACTTGTTTGTTTATATGGCTTTCTATTAAGGGTACAGCATTTAGCTGCTGGGTAGCTATACTGTGGGGAAAAGGTGGAGGGAATGGCTTACATGGTGCTGCTAACTTCTAATATATGGAAGTATAAAATTAGATCACTTTTAATTATTATTTTTGTGAAATAAAACCACATTTTCATAAATACCATGTTTTTCCCACTGAAATGGAATTTATATTTATGATGTCAATAATATATGAGTAATATTTTATACATGCACATCACTCTGCTTCTTGAAAAATTGTTACTACTCTTTAAAATCAAACCAAACACATTGGCACAACATCAATTCTAACTCACAGCAACTCTCTAAGATAAAGATAGCAATAATGGAAGCTGACTCTCATCCCTTTATCCTTTCCAGTGCTCAGTGGGTTTCAATTGCCCATCTCTTCCTTACTATTCCAATCCTAAAGCACTCTGCAATGTTTTCTAACAAGGACCCAAAACCAAAATCCACTTTGTTGTTATCCCAACTCATTTCATCCCTCCATCATGTTTCCAATTGCTATGGATTTTTACAGAAGATTGTCTCAACTTGACAACTGCCTCCTGCCAAGTATGTTGTTGTTGTTTGTTGTTATGTGCCATCGAGTCACCTGTGACTCATAGCGACCCTATGTACAACAGCCCTAAACTCCGCTCAGTCCTGTGCCAATC
>NW_006399864.1:7164302-7181408 GCF_000299155.1 Elephantulus edwardii
GGAGTTAACTTTAGTTAACTGCCAAGTATAGGTTTCACATTTGCACAATCAAGTGTTCTGTGATTCCCAGTCTTCTCAGAATCAGCCACAGTTTGTTATGATTCACACAGGCAAATGCCTTTGCATAATTAATGAAACACAGTTAAACATTCCTCTGGTACTCCCTGCTTTCAGCCAAGATCCATCTAAAATTAGCTAAAATATCTCTATTACCACAACCCCTTATATACCCAGTCTGCATTTCTGGAAATTCTCTGTTAATGTGCTGTTCCAGTTGTTTTTGAATAATCTTCAGCAGAATCTTACTTGCATATGATATCAATGATATTGTTTAGTAATGTTCACACTCTATTAGGTTACTTTTCTTTGGAATGGGAACAACTATAGATCTCTTCCAGTCAATTGACCAAGTGGTTATCCTCCAGATTTCTTGAGACAACTTGGTGAACACATCTAGGGCAGCATCTGTTAGATTAAATATGTCAGTTGATAAAATATTAATTCCTGGGGCCTTATTTTTTGCCAGTTCCTTCAAAGCAGCTTAAGCGTCTTTCTTCATCACCATAGGCTCTTACTCATAGATTGTTCCCTG
Source organism: Elephantulus edwardii (assembly GCF_000299155.1). Taxonomy (NCBI): domain Eukaryota; kingdom Metazoa; phylum Chordata; class Mammalia; order Macroscelidea; family Macroscelididae; genus Elephantulus; species Elephantulus edwardii. The sequence goes on from NW_006399864.1 coordinate 7,164,895, forward strand.
AAATTCTTCTGTGTCTGCTAATTCCTTTTGGTACAGTGACTCTGTATACTCTTTCCATCTTCTTCTAATAATTCCTGGATCATTTAATATTCTGCTCAAAACATCCTTAAGTATGACAACTCGAGGTTTGAATTTGTTCTTCAGTTCCTTGAGCTTAAGAAATGCTGAGTGAGTGTTGCTCTTTTGATTTTCTGACCCCAGATCCTTGTACATTTCATTGTAATATTATACTTTATAATAGTACATATAAATGAATTAATTAAACAGTTATTCAGGAATGTTGTGTTGTTGCTGTTGTTGTGTACCATTAAGTCAAAGCCAATCTCTAGCTGACCCTCTAGTGGGTTTTTAGATGCAGTTATTCACACAGGAGGAGACTGCCCACTTTCTCTCACTGAGGGGATGGTGGCCTCAAACTGTGTGCCTTCAGGTTTGCAGTGCAGCTTCTTGCCATCAAGCCACCCAAGCTCACAGGTATAGCTAATCTAAATATTTTATTTAAAGTTTATATTATTTAAATCACTCATAAAAATCATTTATACTTATGAAGTACCCACTTATTTTATTACATAATCTATTCATCATAATTCTGTTTTACATATGAGAACATAAAAGTTCATGCACTGTGTCTTGAACACACACAAAAAAACCTTTTGTAAGTTTAATATTGTTTTGTTCATTTTTAGGATATCAGTGCCATTGTCCAGAATTCATGCCAACAAAAGAAAAAAAATCCATTAAATTCTAAAAAAGATTGAATTACTATAATCCATGAAACAAAGAATCTAAACTTGGTTATTGTTATCTCTTGTTCTAAGCTTTAACTCCTATCTTAATGGTTTAATTTAGCTTATTTCTCCAGTAAAAGGCACCTCAATTCTCTCTGGCAAAATGCCTAGAATAAACAACAAATAGTTGTGTATATTCATGAATCCTTGCCTTACTCCGATCTGAAAGAGCCTTTTATATTGACAAGAAGTTTTAAAAACACTGCCTGTCCTTGACTTCTACCCAATGGTTAATTTGAATTCTCCAAAGTTAAGAATGATAGCTAAAGAGAAGAGTCATTAACTGCCTAAGGTGCATCAGAATTTTAATTGATTTTTGTTTCTAACTAATTTGCATGCCTAACGGCAATGAAGTAAGTCTTTGGTAAATTAAAATGTATGTGTGTGCATGTGTGGTGTATTTGTGTGTATAGCGAAAAAGGGTAAACTACCCTCTGTGACTCATCATTATCAAGCTTGTTCACAGGGGTAAGAAAAAGAAAAAGAAAAGTTTCTTTACTCAAATCCACTTTGCTATTTTGGGTCATCTATTTTGATTATGCAGCATCATGATAGATGCTGAAGAGACTGAGATTGTTTACAGCTTTGGTTTGCTTGGCCCCACAATCAATACTCATGACACCAGCAGTTAGGAAATTAAAAGATGTATTGCATTGGGAAAGTCTGCTGACTGAGTACTCTCTAAAGTACCGAACAACAATGACGCCAGTCTGGAGACTAATGTGCATCTGATACAGGCCATGGTCTTTGCAGCCACTTGCTATGCATCAGAGAACTAGACAATGTCTAGGGATGATAGAAAAAGTACTGGTGTCTTTGAGCTGTGGTGTTGGAGAAGAATGTTGCATAACCATGAACTGCTAAGAGAACAAACAGGTTCATATGGGAGAGGTGAAAACTAGGCTGCTACTAGGAGGAAAGGATTTTGAAGCTTCATTTTACATACTTTGTGCATGTTTTAAGGCAGGACCAGTCCTTGGAGAGGGACATCATGCTTGGGAGGGTGGAGGGACAGTGAAGGAGAAGACTTTGGATGAGATGGACTGATTCAGTGACTGGGGTAAATGAGGGTAGGTGTGTTGGAGACAGTGAAATTGGCACAGGATAGAGCAAGGTTTAGAGCTGTTGTACTCGATGGCACATAACAACAACAACATTTTGAGTACAGGGAGCTCTGGCGCTCTAGCAATAAGGAGCTGCCCTGTCAACCCGAAGCCATGTGGTTCAAATCCACGAGCTTCTTTGAGGGAGAAAGAAGGACAATCTCTTCTTGAGAGATTCACTGCCTCTAAAAACCCATTGGAGGGGTCAGCTATGAGTTGATTCTGGCGCAATAGTACATAATAACAACAGCAACATTTTTTGGTATAGAAGTAAGTAACACTTCATTTTGAGCAATCTAAGTGATTCAGCATGTGACATTTCTTTGATACTCACAACAAATCCCTTTTTTTAAAAAAAATTATACTGATTTATTTACAAACATCAAATGCATTGTTTTTCACGTTGAATCTTTCCACATCCCTCACCATCAAATTGTGTGACCCTAGATTAACACCCTCCCCACCTGCCCATCCTCATTCTTCCGCTTCCACCCCACATACTTGGGTCTTCATTCTTATTTTACAATAATGCTTTTATATGGCATTTGTCTTTATGAATCTGAGTTAGTTCACTCAGCACAGTGTTCTCTAGTCCCTCCCAAGTTCGGTAGTAATTTACAAAATCATTGCTCCTGTGTGCTGTATAGTATTCCATTGTGTGAATGTCCCATAATTTCTCAATCCATTTGAAAATAAAAAAATAAAAAAATATCAATTTCAATAGCAGAGCCCAACAGACATTATGACAAAGAGAAACAATTTGATGTAGTGATATATATAGTTAAGGCTCCAAATACAATCTACTCTGAAAATTATACACAACTTATTATTATGGTGGTCTAACAAGTGATTGATTCACTTTATAAAGCACTCTGACAGTGTAGTCTTGTTATGTTGTACTGTAGTATCAAAAGACTCTGCCTCTTTGGTAAAATTAATAATAATAATAATAATATCATCCATCAAAGGCTTCATGGAATGAAGACAGGCAATCTCCGTCTATTAAGATTTACAGCCTTGGAAACCAGAGGGAGGGCTGTTGTGAGTCAGGATAAACTGCAGGGCTGGGAACAGTTGTCAATAGGAAAGAGAATCTTCAACAAAGTTCCTAAAGGAAAGGAAATAGAAACTTGTGTGTCTGCAAAATGAGCAGCAAGATGAAGATTTTAAATAAAAAGAGAACCCAAAGAAAGAAGAAAATAGAATCAATCAGAAGAGAAAAGTTGAGTTCTAGAATATTCACGTACTCACTAGCACATTTTTTAAGGAATACAGTTTTAACAATTATAGAAGTAGGAGGTTCCTCCATGTCCTTCTGATGTTTCTTGGATCATGTGTCTTAGTATTACAACTTAAGGCTTGAATTGTTTTTTTCAGTTCTTGCAACCTAACAAATGTCAGCGAGCTCTTCCTTTCTCCTTCAAATGTATAGATAACATCTATTCATATGTGGAAATATCAGCACGTAAGAATTTCAACCATTCACTCTTCCGTGTAGTTTCATGTTAGTGTGTTCCTGTTGTCTCATGTTAGTTTTCTGTTGTTTCATGTTAGTATGTCCTTCAGTCTTGTGAAGACTATTGGTCTGTCAAGAATCCATGGAGGTTATAAAAATAATCCAAATCATTAGGACAAAACATTTATTTTTTAATATTCTTCATAGTCTGATGGGAAAATACTGAATAAGTAATATATCTTCTTGTGGTGTGTGATCAAGTCTGAATCAACACACAGCTGATCTTCCAGTGGGTTTTCAGAGGCAGTTAATCAGACAGGAAGAGATTCCCAATTCTTCTGCAGATACAATAGTTTTATGGAATAAATAACAGAGTTGATAACACTGTGAGTTATTTACACTCATAAATAACTATAACGATGAAGTATAAAGGGGCTTTGGTCGTGCAGTCTGTAGGAAATGAACCCAAAAGCCAGCCATACCACCAGTAGTTTCATGAAGAAAGATGAGCAATCTTGTCCAATGAAAAGCAAAGGAAGATTTTCACAATGTGAAATACATTACATTTCAACCATGCACAGAGGCAGTGTGCTGGGGAGCATAAATCACTGAACTGTCACTTCTAAAATTCCCTAAAATAAAAGAAAAAAGGCAAGTAAAATGAAGCTAAGCTATGATGTTTTCCCTTTCATTTTTGTTGTTAGGATCTGACTCCTAATGAGTCTAGATCTAACAGAACATCTTCTCTGTTGACACTATTTTTGAGTCCGTTGTAGCCATTGTTTCGATCTATCTTAGTGAGGATCTTTCTCTTTTGCACTGACCTTTCACCTTACCAAGTACGCAGTCTCTCTTCAGTGACTGGTGTCACTGGATTCAAGTTCCAAAGTACAGGAGATGAAATTTTGCCATTTTTGCTTCTAAGGTGCAATCTGATTGCTTTTCTTTGAAGAAATAGGTCTTTGGCAAGTTCATCGTATAACTGACATTCTTCAACACAATTCAAAGGGATATAAAGAAACTGAAAACAACAATAGCTTGAGCCAGACATACCTTAGTCTTTAAAGTGACATTCTTTCTTTTTCGTACTGTAAAGAGGTCTTGTGAGTAGCTTTTTCCCAATGCAATTCATTGTTTGACTGCTTGACTGACTGCTACGTCTATAGATACAAGGAAGCAGAAATCTTTGACAAATCTTGCTTTTCTTGATTTATGATGATATTGCTTATTGGTTTAGTTGTGAGAAATTTGATTTTGAGATGTTGATATGTAATCCATGGTGGTGGTGGTGTTGATTGCCATTGAGTTGAGCATGACTCATAGTAACCTTATGAACAAAAGGCCTGAAGCCTTTCTATAACTTTCTATTGTAATTTATCAAAGTTGACAGAGCTCCCAGAGATGATGTTTAGGAAGTGTATGCCACTCTTGCTCCAAAATGTAATCATGACTGAAGGCTATTTTATTTTCTCTAGTAACTTCCTATATAGTGAGCAAAATTCTGTAATCTGTATATGATGGGTGGTTAATGAGTCTCCCTTAAAATTTAAGGCTATTTTCTTCTGTGGTGTTAGCCTAAACATTGGCTTTTTAAAAAGCCATTGTAGTTAGCCGCCTCTGGTCTCCAGCTACGTTAACTGCAGACACATTATCTTGAAAATCAGCAGCAGCTGTGGGACTACGGTAAGTGAAATAGTGTTTTCTACACTGGGTAATAAGTGTTGAAGTAAGCAAGATATGTGATGAGTAAAACTTTAGGGAGAGTGAAGCAAGACCCTTGAGAGAGTGAGCCCTGGAGGTGGAGAGACTGTGGCATTACTGTGGAGAAACTGTGGTAATGTTTTAGCAGAGGAGCCTTGAGGTAAAGGCCACCGTAAAAAGGTTTTTGCTGTTCTTCTCAGACACTTGAAGGAGGTGCAGATTTGTATTGCTCTAAAGTCAATCTTTCTGGATGATTTGGATTTGACTATTGAACTTAAACCAGAATCTAGACTAATTGAGAAATTGTGCCTTGGAACTTGAGTTGAAACCTGATCTTGTTTTGGGTGATATTCTTTGCCTCTTTCACTCTCAAGTTCGCTTCCTTACTAAATTTCATTCTTAGTACCACAACTGTAAGTCTGTGAGTCAACAAAAAATAAATGAACCTCTTACTGTTGGTGAGTTTCTAGAGGCACCATGGGGCTGGACTACAGACTCTTTACCACCTTTCTACTCTGGGGTAGGAAAGGGCTGTGTTATTCTTACTCTATATGGTTCTTTCAGAGAGAACTTCATGGTCCTGTGCCACTATGTTCCATTTTCTCCTCTTAAACATTTTCATATAGTCTAGTTGTTTTGGATTATTTGCTTGTTGAACATAATGAATAAATGTGGTGGAAAGATAACAGCTGAGGTTAACAAATTTCCTGATTTTTAAGCAAGCTGTAGTCCCTTGATCTTGGCCCAAGTACATCACAGTTAAGTGCTGTGCTATTGCATCTTTGCAACGCTATCCCTCATTTACTATGATCCACACAGTAGAATTTTTTATCCAAGCCAGTAAACCAAAAGTTAGCATCTTATTATTATTCTCTACTTTCAGCCAAGATTCATCTGATGTTGGTGTTGTTGCTGTGTGCTGTCGAGTCACTTGAGACTCACAGGAACCTTAGATACAACAGCTTTGAACCCTACTCCTGCTCTATACTGAGCCATCCTTATGGTCTATGACACTCCTACTCTTATTATCGCAGCCACTGAGTTAATTAATTTCATCCAGGGTCTTCCTTTCTTGCACCATGCCTCCACAATCCAAGCAGGATGTCCCTACTTGCAACATGCCAAAAACATGTCAGACGAAGCTTCAGAATCATTGCCTCCAAGAAGCAGCCTGGTTTCACCTTCTCCAGGATGAATCCGTTTGCTTTAGCAGTCTATAGTATAGTCAATACTCATCTCTATCACCACAACACAAAGGTATCAATTTTCCAGCTTTCTGATGATTAGTAATTGATTGTGAAGGTTGTGACCTGTATCAGGTTCACCTTAGTATCCAGACTTACATTGTTCTTAAGTACTCTGGAGATGCTCCTGACAGCAGATTTTCCTAATGCAATTTGCCTTTTGATTTTCTAGCTGCTGATACCAAAAGTGTTGATTGAGGAGCTAAGCAAACCAAAGCTATTAATATTATCAGTCTCTTCACTGTCTATTAGGATTCTCTGAACTGGTTCAGTGGTGAAAATCTTTGTCTTCTTGATTTTGAACTCCAGTCCAAATTTAAGGATGAAGTCCTTGACCTTTTGTATCAAATGCCTCAGGCCCTCCTCAGTTTCAGCAAGTAGGGTTGTGTCATCTGCCTAACACAGATTGTTAACAAGACTTCCTCCAATCTTCATACACATTCCTCTTCACAGAACCCAGCCTTCTGTATGATATGTGATATGAAGGGTATCATCCAGAAAGAATGCAGAAATTATTACAAAGATAAAGAGGAGGGGGGAAAAACACCCTCATGATGGATGTTAGTTGAGACTCTGAATGTTGTACCAGAATGCTGAGAAGCCAAAGCAAAAGGGAGAAATCAACACATTAAGGAGCTAAACAGGAGATTTCAAAGGACAGCACCGGAGGACAAAAAAAATATTATAATGAAATGTGCAAAGAGCTGGAGTCAAAAAATCAAAAGGACCATACTCCGCATTTCTTGAGCTAAAGTAACTGAAGAACAAATTCAAACCTCAAATTGTAATACTTAATACTTAATATTTAATATTTGGACAGAATATTAAATTATCCGGGAAGTATTAAAATAAAATGGAAGACGTATACAAAGTTACTATACCAAAAGGAATTGGCAGACACAGAGCAATTTTATGAAACAACATATGAGAAAGAACCCTTGGTGATGATGGAAGAAGTTCAAGCTGCTCAGAAGGAACTGACAAAAAAAAGGCAACAGTAATTGATGGTCTATTCTACAGTTAGTACCTGGCCTGATTTTTAATGCTGATGTTCAATGTCACCAACATCCATCAGGTGAGGTCCAGGTACAAAATTCCCTTTTGTGTTTTTTTAAAAGAGATAATTTTGATAAATAAATCATTGGATTTATAAAATTCAATCTTCTATGTCCAGCTTCATTTCTGTTACCAAGTTTGTACTTTCTTTCTCATTATTTGCAACTTTTGCATTCCAGTACCAATAATTATTAATACATATTTATTGCATGCTTGGTTAATTTCAGACTGCAAATGTTGGTAGAAATCATCAGTCTCCTCTTTGGCTTTAGTGATTGGCACCCATATTTGAATAATAGTCATATTAACACGTCTTCCTTGATGTATATAGATAGTAAGTACCCCTACACTCATAACACTGCATTTTAGGATAATCTTGTCCAATGTGCCAGAGACAATGAGGAGGGCAGGAAATAGAAAAAGGCTCAGATTTGTTGTTCATAAGGTTGCAGTGAGTCATACCCAACTTGATGGCACCTAACAATAGCAACAGCTTCTAGCTGTTTGCATACTTGTGTATGTGTGAAGGATGTTTGGGTTAATTCTTCAAACACCTGTAGGTAATAAAGTGAACATAGGTATTCTTTATAGCACACAGAAATATTACATTCAGGTGAATACAGTTTCTTACAAATGTAAAATGAATATATATTTATATTTTGCACACATATCTTATATAAAACTTACATATGATGGTATAGATATGTATGAAGAAATGTAGAATAATTATCTTATATCAACCTGTATTTTAGATAAGCAAATATATCTCAGGAAGAGCATAATAGTACTTAGTAGTAACAAAATTAATTATTAAAGAGCTGAACTTACAGAATGGAATAAAAAGATACTGAAATAAAATTAAAACTCAAACCACAGATTAGAAGAAAATATTTTAAATGTTTACATTTGTCAATGAATAATATAAAGAATTACATAAGGATTTCTGTAACTCAATAGAACAAATGCATTAATTAAAACATAGATACATAACTTGGAAAGGCACTTCTTAAAGGGATAATAATAAATTACCACTAAGCAGGTAAAAGTTATCTCAATATCATAAGTGATTTGGGAAATGTTAAATAAAACTATAATGAAATATTAGTTAACACCTACTGGTATTATTAAAAGGAAGTAAATCCTGATAATCAGCTTCTGAAAAATCAAGATGATAAGCAGAGCTTTAGTATTTGGAGTTTTAAATAGTTTAAAAACTACTGAAAGTGTGATTACAAATACCAATATGTTTCTCTGTTTATGCAAGGACAAGTGTTAAGATTCAACATTTGTTTTCTGTGTTATAGCAAATATAGCAAGGCAACTCTATCAAGAAAGGAAAAATAATCTGTGGGCACTCATGGAAAGTGGCAACCTACAAGCATAAGCCTCTAGGAGGAAAACCAGCAGACATACCATAAGGACATGCATTAAGTGAGAATGTGATCCCATGGGAGAGAAACAAAAGCAAGAAAACCCAGCAATCCAAAGAGACAGATACAAAAATGACTCAAACACTGCCAGCAGCACTTTCAGCTTCTAATCAAACAGCAGATTCTGTGTAAAAACACAGTCTGGAAAGGGCTGTAGGTTGCACATTGCATTTTTCTTCCCAGTCTGACTAAAACTAGCTGTAACATTAGCAGCAATAATTCTTAAGTATAAACCAACAGAGTATGATGCCATATTGAGAAAGATGCTATAAAATGTCAGGATATAATCCACACAATAAGAGCCAAACAAACTGTAACCTACATTTCTGGTTATATCAGATATATTCTGTTTCTATTAATTTATCCTTTTGTTACATCAAGAGGGCTCTGATGACTTAGCGGTAAAGAGTTGTACCACCAGTCAAATATCACACAGTTTCAATCTACCAGTTGCTCTATGGGAGAAAGATGGGCAGTCTCCGCCTATGAGATCACAACCGCTGAAAACGTGTTATGAGTTATTTCTAACTGGACAACATACTACAACAAGAAGAAAGTAAACTTCCATTCACATAACAATATATAAACTGTAGACATAGTTTATATCTATGGATAGCTATTAACACAGCAAAAGTGGGTCGTGATGACAGTCCTGAAGTTATTCAACATTCAATAGTGGTAAATACAGCCAGTTCTGGGTTTATGAATATCTCACTTATGAACAACCTGAAGTTGCAAAGCAGAACTAACCCCTATAAAATCTGTTGTTAAAAACTAGAAGTATATTTGTAATAACAAGCATATACTACATTACAAAGCACATCAAACTACTACTACTTATTATTATTATTATTATTAGCCTAAAAATCTTGGTGATTAGTACCCACCAAGAGACACCTCAGAACACAAGTCCTAATGATCTTCTTCTGAAGGGACACAACTTTGAAAATCATTTAGAGCAATTCTCACAGTAACTAATACCATTCTTAGTTTATCAATTATGAAAGAAAGAATCAAGGAAAATAATATTTTTCTAAAACTTAACTTCTCAGAATCCGCAAGAGTTTGTTTTTATTTTCTTTAGCAGAAAGATTTAAAATAAAAATGCGTTTTCTCATTTTTCAGGGAATCTAGAGAGAAGAGTAGATGCTTATATAAACAATATCATTAAAGTGATACTTAGAAACTACTAGATAACATTAAGAGAGTTTTAGTTTGTAGGTTTATACCAATTACACAGTATATGTTATTGGTGTGAAGAAAATATATATTAGAAGTTGAAAATATTGTAGTTTAGAGAAATATACAAGCATTATAAAAGATGTTAGATTCTATAAAATCTGTATTGCCTGGCATAATTAATTGGTTGACTTGAATATAGTAGATTTGTGTTTTTTCAAAATAAGAGTTTCTGCTTAGATTACACAAATGTCCTATTAGCAGAGAATTTGTTTGTCAAGAGGAAATACTTTATAACACTTAAAAATATAGTCAGGATATCAGATAACTCTTATTAGGATATCAGATAACTTATTATTTTCATAAAACTAAACATGTACAAAGATTATACACACACATGTATGGAAATAATGTAATTGGGTCAGTTTATACATGAGGGTCTACTACACAGATGTTTAAAGTTATATGCAACTATATATGACTGATATTAATCTATTTCACTAGTTAATGCCTCTTTTAAGTATATTTACATATGTTGTATACAAACTTTTACACTTGTCCCTAAATTTCACAATATCAGAAGTTCATGCCCATAAACCAAATATTGAGGGAATTAGTTTTTTAAAAATTAAAGTACTTTTAAACACTCTAGAGCAGTACTAATTCAATTTATATTCACCTTTTTTATAGATAGTACTGATTAGTATTATGCAATCAAAAATCTTGAGATTTTGTGAAATGAAACATTTTTGAAAAGTAAAAAGTAAATCATTAAAATGAAAAAAAAGTAATAATTAGATGGTAAGTACTTTACTTCAATTACACCATAAATATTAGGTATCTTTTCTGAAACAAATTTATCTATCACATATTTTCCACGCAAGCTTTCGTTCAAAAAAGATATACTAACCTTGTCCTGAAGTTTGTAGGATGAGGATGTCCATCATATAAGGATAAGTAGTCATATTCCTCTTCTAGAGCGAATGATTGAAAAACAATTTGTATTCTATTTCGTTCTTCTGCTATTATTACCCATGTACAGTTTGCACCATTTGGATATCCATATGGAAAACCAGGGCTTTCTATAGTGCCATTAAGTCCTTTTAAAGTTCCACCACATGTATAAATAAATCCTGTAAAAAGAGACAGACAGACATATACTCACATTATGACTAGTCAATGTAATACAAGACACATTACTATTATGAACATTAAATAAAGCAATAACTGAGACTTGAGGGTTTTTTAAAAATCTTTTGCTTTTTTAAGACATGCATTCAAATAAATTTTAAAATATTTACTTAAGAACCAGATAAATACCTTTTAAAAGTAAAAGCATAGAGTATATTCATACAGTACAATTAAAAACAGTGTGTCTGAATTTTGTCAATAAACTAGTAGAGATTTAAAAACATATATCAAACTCATTGCTCTTGAATTGGAGCCAATTAATAGTTGACCCACCCGCAGGTTTTCAGAGCTTGTAAACCTAACGGGAGAAGACTGCTGTCTTTCTCCTGCGAGATGCTAGCTGATCCAAGCCACCTGTCAGTCAGCAGTGCACCTTCTTAAGACTTGTGCCATCAGAGTCCATAAAATAATCATCACATTGAGGCTAATAATTACAAAATGGTTGAAATAAAATCATGTAGGACATCATGCTTGGGAGGGTGGAGGGACAGCGCAGGAGGGGAAGGCCCTCTATGAGGCGGATTGATTCAGTGACTGGGATAATCGGGGTGGGTGTTATCAGAGACAGTGCGATTGGCACAGGACAGAGCAGGGTTTAGGGCTGTTGTACATAGGGTCGCTATGAGTCGCAAGCGACTCCACGGCACATAACAACAAAAACATGTACAATTGATTCTTACCTGTTTTATGATCCAACAAACAAATACAACCTTATGCCATTTTATCTACCATAAAACACTTAACAAACTAACTGTGGAAACAAATAGAAGTTGTATGCACTTGTCTCTCAAAGGATCAAGTATCTTTTTTTCTTATTTTTTTTATCTTTGCTCAACTTAATCTACTTGTTAAAGGTTACCATTTTTGTTTAAAAAGTACATTGATTTTTATTTGGTCATCTACACCGTAATCATGCTGCTTTAGGAAAATCTGTCCTGAAGCAGAGGATAGTATTTCTTTCTCCCTTGACAGCAACATATTTTTTATTCACATTAAAATTTAAAAGTTGAAGTTGATAATACACAGTAAATGGTTAACTTCAAGTACAGAATTAGCTTAATGTTGTCAGAGAGTGGGATCAAGGAGGAACCTGCCAATCTCTGTTACACAGTAGTAGCAAATAGTTTGACTCTCTTATTGTATTTTAGGTTAAGAGTTGTGTGACCACTGAGGCTATAACATTTCCAAACTTGTGGAGGGGAAACATTAGAATATAGGCAAGTGTAGGCTATTTGCATGCTTAAATAATTTTGAACAATGAAGAGGCATTTTTAATTTTAAACTGATTAATAAGACAGTCTCTTTTTCTTGATGTTTTAGTCAAAATTTAGCACATAATACACAATATGAGTTCTTGAGGGAATATTCATCTGCCACTGACATATTCTGGAAAGATACTGATGATACACATTTGGTAGTAAGGGCGAGTGAGTGGGGCTTCTCTACCCCTGTTAAGGTTTTCAAACTCAATAGAGGAGAGACCATTAGATTGAAAAGTAAAGGTGGCAAAAAATAAAAATGTGTCTAGTAGACACATTTCTTGAGCTGCATTTAATATCAAATATGACACAGTTCCCTTGGATTTCACTGGAAATGAACGTCAAACTTTTAAAGTTAATTGTATTTTTAATTTTAATTTCCCCCAGAGCTTGGCCCAATGAAAACTGTATGTCTCAGCCTAAGATATTTGGACAAAGGGGAAAGGGTCTCATTCTGTCTGTTTGAAAACATTTACACAGGCAGGAGAGATGGTAGTTCTTTTTCGGAAATAATATGCACCCTTCATATTTTGATATGGTAGACAAATTCCTTTTTCAAAAGCATCTTTTCTTTGTGAAATCACTTCACCAAACAACTATGTACTTAAGCACTGTCAACAGTGGCCTGTGGCTCAAGACTGTGTTAATGAATATAATCCCATTATTTTAAAACACAAGCTCACTATCTTCCAAGTGATTCCAACTATTAGTGAGTGAGCCTCTATCGGACTGTCAAGGCTACAGATTACAACTGGAAGAGGACTGCCCATTTTTCACCCTCAGAGCCCTTGGTGGATTTGAACCACCAAAGATACATGCATTTTTGATTAGCAGCACAATTCATGATGGTCTATGCCGCCACGTCTCTCTCCCATCCTTTTGTTGTTGTTGTTCTCTAGAGTTGGAACCCACTAATAGCTGACCTTCCGGTGGGTCTTCAGAAATTGTCAGTCATATGGGAGAAGACAGTCTAATTTTCTCTCATGGAGATGCTGGTGAACTAGGCACACCTGCCTTTAATTTGGCAGCACAAGTCCTGACCGTGAATTCTACTCATAAATAACCATGTTTGGTTAAATCTTAAGCCTGAGGGCTTCAACATAATATGGAAAACACAATTGTTCTTATTAGAGAATTTAACTAAAAATTGAAGGAGTTTTTTTTAAAACAATCAAGGTTTTTTTTATATTCAGATATTCCCCTCCCATGCACTGAGTCACATAAGGCATTTTAAGATTTTCAAAAATTTTTTAAAAATGAATAAGGTCCCTTTTAAATTGCTTCTTGTAGAGCAATTACTTTGAAGCCTTAGGTTAATTAGCTATCACCCATTTCTATTAGTTTTCTGCCTGAACAGCTTCCAATTTGAACTTCATAACTAAATGCAAGCAGGAATCCCTTCAGCAACAATCTGATCTATGGACTGTTTTATATATAACCCCGATGGGTTTGGACAAAAAGGATATATATCCAAAACTAACACCTTCAGTTTTGTCCACTGATGTTTCAAAGATTTGCTGATTCATGCAGTTCACTTTCTTTCCCCAGGCAAATTGGGAGTTGTATCTACTTTTAAGTTTCCCTATATGCACCTTTAATTTTATGTTCCTTTTTGCTCATCTATAAATTTGATAAAACATAATAATAATAAAATATATTTTCAGACAAGAGGTTTAATATATAAATAGGAACTCTTTAAAAAATCATAGTAGAAGCAAAACCAGATTCATCTCACCTACTTATTTTATCACAGGAATAATTATTCACAGTTTTTGTGTGTATATATATGTATATATATAGATATATATGTGTGTGTATATATATGTGTGTATGTATATGTATGTGTGTATATATGTGTATGTGTATGATGTGTGTATATGTGTGTGTGTGTGTGTGTGTGTGTGTGTAGTTATAATGTCCCATTGAGTTGAAATCAACTCATAGCTGACTCTCCAGCAATTTTCAGAGGCAGTAAATCACATGGTGGGGAGATTGTCCATCTTTCAACCATGGAGCAGCTGGTAGATATATAAATATAGATAGATAGATGATAGAGATAGATGATATAGATACAGATATACAGATATAGATAGTTGCATTACTATTAATTAACCACACTTTTGTTGATAGCATTACTCTTTGTGAAAATAGAAGGTTAAAACATACTGGATATAAATCATGTATATTTTATCCCAGTATATATGTCAGATTACCAAAAATAAAATTTATTTTTAAATCTATTTAGTTACAATCAAATTACCTTCAATAAGTATTAGAAAATACATTATATACTACATTTCATATAAGCCACAATTTTGATAAGATATAAACAATTTTTAATGGTACAAAGTGATATTAACTTGAGTACTAAATTATTAAGGAGATAATGTTTTGTCACATGATTCTTCATTAATAATTCCTTGATGAGTTTAATTTTGTTATCTTGACACATCTTTTTCATATTCCTGATGCTTTGCTTCTTAAAAAATATTACATAATTTCTTAGATTTCTTTTATTCAATAGGAATTTATATTTGCTTTTTATATAATTAAAATCTATTGTGATCAACTCAGAACAGATCATAACTGACTATCCAGTGGGTTTTTAAGGCTGTAAATTGCACAGGAGAGAAGTTTCTATCAAGGAGTTTTTATACACATATCAGTCTTTACCTACCTGATATAATATAGAGCAATAAAGTAAAATAAATATACTGGGAAAGGTGAAAGACCAGCAAAAGAGAGGGATACTTGAGAGTGATCAGCACAGTGGCTGCAACAATAAATGGAATTAAGCATAATGGAGATTGTGAAGCGTAATACGATTGGGCAAAGTTTCTATTCCTTGTTTATGAGAAAGGCAGAGTCAAAGTCAGCTTTGGAGCACTCGACAACAACAAACTCGTCCTTGTTGTTGCCTGCCCTCAAGTCAGCACTGACTCTATAGTGACCTATGAACAATAGATCAGAACCTTGCACTATTGTCATCCTTACACTGTTTAAGCCCATTGTAATGTCTTCTGTTTTGCTGACCCTTTTACTTTTCCAAACATGATGCCTTTTTTCCAAGCATAATGCCTTTCTCCAAATTTAGAGATGTCATTTTTTTTTTCATTTACTCCACCTCAGCAGTAGTGATTTTACTCTAACCCACTTTTTGAACTAGGGAGCTCTGCAGACGTAGTGGTAAAGGAGCTGCACTGTTAACCCAAAGACATGCAGTTTTAGCCTCCTGAGTGCTGTGCAGGACGGAGAGAGGCTATCTACTACTATGCTATTTAATACTCCTGAGAAAATTACTGAAGGGCACGCTTCAAATAAGCTATGACTCTACGGGGTATAACACCACCACTTTTTGAACTATTAATACTATTTATGTCATTTCTTTGTTGTTCAATTTTCTGTTTAGAATAGAAGTTCTATGAGATTTGCATTCTTAGCAACTTTCTTAATTATTTTGTATTCAAATCCTAGTAGTTCTAATACTGATACACTTGAAAAGAAACAAATTACTATTTTAAAAGAACTAAATGGCTCAATTGTTAGTTTGGGTTACTCTTTTCTTTCTTTCTTTCGTTCTTCCTTTTTTTCTTCTCTCTCTCTCTCTCTCTCTCTCTCCCCCCCCCTCTTTTCTTTCTTTCTCTCTCTATTGTGATGAGTCAGAACCAGGCTACAGTTGACTCAGGAAGAGAATTTCTGAAACAGTAAATTCAAGGATGGAGACTGTCCATCTTTCTTTCATGGAGAAGCCGGTGGATTTGAATATTGTGCCTGTGGGTTGGCAGAACTACTCCTTACCACTAAGCCAGAAGAGTTGTTCCCATTACCACCAGTCTACACATATGCTTATAGAAATAACATGAATAATGGACTCAGAGTTGACCCTCTATATAGTTTCTGATATTGTAAATTACTCGGAAAGAGATTGCCCAAATTTCTTCACTATACCCCTGGTCTTTCCCATGGCAATACATTAAAAGACGTATTGCCATGGGAAAGTCTGCTGTTAGGGACCTCTCCAAAGTACTGAAGAGCAATGGTGTCTCCCTGGAGACTAAGGTGAGTCTGATACAGGCCATGGTCTTTGCTATCACTTGTTATGCATCA
>NW_006399864.1:7190495-7191761 GCF_000299155.1 Elephantulus edwardii
GTATACCATCTATTCCTGGAGCCTTATTTTTTGCCATTTCCTTCAAAGCAGCCTGAACTTCTTTCATCACCATAGGCTCTTGCTCATATATTGTTTCATGAAATTCTTCTGTGTCTTCCAATTCCTTTCGATACAGTGACTCAGTATATTCTTTCCACATTTCAACATAAAGAAAACAAAAATCTTCATAAAGGAACTTATAAGCAACACATAATGAGAGGAAAATATAGTGAAGTTGTCAATAGTAAAATGACTTAATTTTATTCAAATCTCCAATTAACAACCATGACTGAAACTTTCAAGTAATCAAGTAATGTATTGAATCTGGTGAATTTTCTGTCAAAAATCTACATTAAGTGCTAAAAACAGCAATGTTACTTTAAGGCAAAAAGTTCTACTGGACTAACCACAAATACTTTTAATTTCATCATATGGTTGTGAAGGTTGGACAATGAATAAAGAAAAACAATGAAGAATTAATGATGTTGAAATTTGTTTTGAAAAAAAAGTGCAGCCAATATGCTTTTTAGAAGCAAGAGTGTTGAGACTTTGTCTGATATATATTGGCCATATTATTACAACCTGGAGAAGGACTTAATGATTGAAAAAATAAAGGGTCTTCAGAACAGATGAAGGTATTCAACTAGATGGACTGACACATTGACTGCAGCAATGGGCTCAAGACCAACAGAAATTTTGAAAATGGAGCAGAACTGGGCAGGTGTTAGGACCCAAAGTGTTAAATATATACAGGTGGCTAGTAGATGACAGAATAATAACAACAGGAAAAGCAATGAAAATATGTTAAAATTAGCTAAAATCCAATGTTGGGTTTGTTTGTGTTTGGTTTGGTTTTTTTTTTAAATTCTGGCATTGGTGAAACTCTAGCAATATGAAGACTGTTGGTTAAATAAGAAGTTCTTAACCTCTCTAAAACAGCAGTCTTCTCAAATGATCAGTAGATAAGAGGACCAGGAACCTTAAATCCATAGGACCATGAAAACCAAGGCTTTAAAGATGTCCAAGGGAATAGATTCAGTTTGGGAAGCCTTTGAAGAGTTCTATCCTTAGAAGATAATTATCTTTGTTGTTGTTTTTGTTATGTGCCATTGAGTTACTTGCAATTCATAGCGATACTGTGTACAAGAGTCCTAAACCCTGTTCTATCTTGTGCCAACCTTACTGTCTCAGACACACCTACTCCCACCACCCCAATCACTGAATTGATCCATCTTCAGGTGCTTCCTCTCCTGTGCTATCCCTCCA
>NW_006399864.1:7191861-7198438 GCF_000299155.1 Elephantulus edwardii
GGACTGCTAGGAACATGAACAGATTCATCCTGGAAAGGGTTAACCAGGCAGCTCCTTGTAGGCAAGGATTCTGTGGCTCTAACATACTTTGGACATGTTGTAAGGAGGGACCGGTACTTGGAGAGGGACATCATGCTTGGTAGGGTGGAGGGACAGCACAGGAGGGGAAGGCCCTCTAGGAGGTAGAATGTTTCAGTGACTCGAGTAATCAAGATGGGAGTGTCAGAGACAGTGTGATTGGCACAGGACAGAGCAGAGTTTAGAGCTGTTGTACACAGGGTCACTATGAGTTGCAAGCGACTCGACAGCAGATAACAACAACAACAACATAGGTCCTCGTGAATTCAAACTGCCAAAGTCACGGTCCATGGATTAGCTGCACACACAACTTTTTGCATAGTATGCCACCCGAGTTCCCAGCTGATAAAAACAGACTTAATATATTTGAAGTTCAAAATGTTCTCAATGTTTAACCTCATTCTATTTCTTTCAGCATGAGGTTAATGTTAGTCATGATTAAAGTAAGGGCCCAAGAGTGTTAGTTTTACATCAAGTTTCAAATTTATTCCCTCTTGCATTATTTCTAAATTAACAGCCTAAGTATCAGTAGAAAAACCATCTTCTTAATTAAAACTAAACACTGTTCAGTGACAAAAGAAATAGTAAAAAAAAGAAACCTCATTTTCCCCCTAGTGTCTATGAATGTACGTACATCAAAATATTTGGGTTACTTGTACTATTGAAATGAAAGAAAAAATAGTGGCATAAAGTGTTAATGTGAATTCTAAGTTTTGTGTCCATGAGAAAAAAATGAATGAAAACAAAAGAATCTTATTGTTCTATTTAGGATTTTATGTGTATTTTCTGAAAAGATTTCTCCAATTAATTTTCTCTTTTGACCATTTTAACCAGAATTTCTGTCTATTTTGCCTTATACGTGTGAGGAAGACAGTGAGTTCAGGCAAATTAGCTTAAGCCAGAACGCTCTTTGATGCTGAAAAAAAAATTAAAAATTAAAAGATGAAAGAAGTTTACATATAATAATTGTAGAAAATGTTTGACTATTTAATCAAAAGTTTCATTTTGGGCTAAAGACTCACTGTGAGGAAACATTCTCCCAGACCTAGAACTTTCCTATGGACGATTCTATCCTTCAAGAATCAAATATGATAGAAATAAGAAAAAAACCTAACCATAGATGATCATGAAGGGAAATAAGCAACATGCAATTTGGAATTTGTGCATCAGAGGTGAACTTCCAACAACAAGCTCCAGATCCAATGTTTGCCCCTCCTGGTACGTGGTGTTCACATAGAAATTACCAGTAAGAAGATGCATATGATAGTATAAGAGAGGTTTTATGTTCATAAAAATAAGCATATAAAATATAAGTATTTGAAATAAATTCTTTTTATGATGAATTCAATGTCATTTTCCTCAATTTTTCATTCCAGTAGAATAGGAAATATTATTTTTCAATTCAGACTTGTCAATAGCAGCCCCTTACTGCTGACTAATACCTAGGATATTGATTTTGAAACATCCTATTTCTTATTCTATACGATCCCAAGGAGGATAGAAGGAGAACTGATGCCTTTGAGCTGTGGTGCTGGAGAAGAGTATTGAGAATACCATGGACTGCTAGGAAAACAAATAGATTTGTCCTGGAGAGGGTTAAACCGGGTGGCTCCTTGGAGGCAAGGATTCTGAGGCTCCGTCTAACTTACTTCGGACATGTAGTGAGGAGAGACCGGTCCTTGGAGAGGGACATCATGCTTGGGAGGGTGGAGGGACGGCGCAGGAGAGGAAGGCCCTCTATGAGGTGGATTGATTCAGTGACTGGGATAATTGGGATGGGAGTGTCAGAGACAGTGCGATTGGCACAGGATAGAGCGGAGTTTAGGGCTGTTGTACATAGGGTCGCTATGAGTCGCAGGCGACTCGACGGCACATAACAACAACAACATACTCTCCCACTTTCCTTGATTTATGTATCCCAACTTTCAGTGATTAAAGGATGTTTGCAACTGTTTCATCTCATTTACAGCCATGTCACATCAACATATAAAAATACTGAGAGCTTTAACCCACCCATATCACCAAGTTCAAGTCAACTTGAGACAATGCTTCCCCATTTATATTCTGAGGGCTTTCCAAACTACAGGGCTCATTTCCAGCACTGTGTCAGTCTTCCTCTATGATTGGGAAAGATAAATTGAGAGGAACAACGTCATATTCCTCATCAAAAAGAAGATTAAAGTTCTATTCTTGAAAAACAGTATTGCAACTTATGGGATAATAACAACATGCTTTCTAGGAAGATCTGTTAATAAAACCAATCCTCTCTCATATTTAGACACTAGTCACTAATGCCAAAATGGGGAAATTGTTTATTTCACCAATTTCTGCAGTCAAAATCTGTGTAATGGTCTGTGTGTTGGACTGCTAATCAAAAGATGAATGGTTTGAATTTAGTGGTCATGCCAAAGGAGAGAGATGAGATAGTATGTATTCATTTATATTTACAACATCAGAACCCTAATGAATGGTAGCCATGAAACAGCATCAACTTGATGGAAATGAGTTTTGTTTTTCCATTTTTTGACAACTAGAAATTAATGAGATATGCAACAAAGATGCATCAATAATAGATACTCACTGAAATTATAAAGTTGCAAAGGTGGAAAGAGGATTATTAGTTGGAAAATAGGGCCTGGGTGATAACAGTTATGAAATCCCATAACAAAATTATGTACAATCAATAATATATTCATTGCAAATACTTTCCCCCCCCCAAAAATGGACACCATGAGATGAAATATGCAGAAATCAAATAATTTTTGAGGAGACAAATGTAAGGGAAACTTAGTGTCATCAATTAGAAGACCAAGGGATCATAAGCAACTTCAAGTCACAGTTGCAGGAAATGAAGACAAGTTATTGAAAGCTGAAATGTGGCTTTAAGTATATATTTAGCCTGAATTTAGAAATTGCTTCAGGAATAGATTTAATGCATTGAACTCTAACTAATGGCCAAAGTCCATGTGAATTATCAAGTGACACCAAAGATCTTATCCATCTTTGGAAAACAAGAAGGTACTTTAAAATATGGGGAAAGGGGAAGAGACACATTTGTATGTCAGAAGAGCTTTTGAAACTTACTGTATGACACGTGATAGAAAGTAATAATGAAAAATATCTGAACATAAGATTTCAAAGGAGGAGTAGAAAGTAAATTAGCATTATGGAATCAGCAAATATTACTGATATTAAAGTATATGACATTTTATAATATTTATGTTTTACTATGAATTATACCTTAATATAAAGAAAACAAATACAGAACAAATGTTGAAACAGAATATTCAAGATTTCAAAGGTTTCATTTTACTTTAATCCACATTCAGTGCTCAAGGAAACAGCAGCAAGAAATAAAAGGATCTTATTGCATTAGGCAAAACTGGTGGAAAGCCACTTCAATGCGTTAAAAAGCAAAAATATTGCCTTGAAAACTATGATGTGCCTGACCTAAGCCATGGCCTTGTCGGTCACCATTGAAATATGTGAAACATGCCAAAGCTGGACAATGAATAAAGAATATGGAAAAGAAGTGATGCAGTTGATTTATAATGGTAACGAATAATATGTGATGGTATGCAAGATTATGTCCATAGACTTCTGGAAGAATGAACAAATTTCTTCTCAAAATTGAGGATGATATAGAAATAATACTCATTAGAAAAGTCAATGACAAAACGTTTTCTCATGTAGTCTGGACATGCTATCAGGAGAAACCGTTCCCTATAGAAGAGAAAGATATCACACTTGTTAAAGAAGAGGGTGTGTGGAAAAGAAGTAGACTTAAGAAAGGATTTACCGAACAGCAGCAACAATGGCTTCAAACATAGCAACACTTACTTTTATTTTATATTGGTTTGCTTACAAAGTTCATATACATTATGTTTCACACTATTCTTTATTCACATTGTGTTTCATGCAATCATTCCCATACATTAAGTTTTATAAAATTAATCACCATTGGAGTATGGTCACCATTGGACTATACCACCATCTTTTCAGGTCCCCACAAGATCTCTGCAATTCCTATTTTTTTCCCTCTCTCCAGCTACCAAATTATGCAACGCTGTGATTTTGTCCCTACCCATCCTCGCTCTTCTGTTCCCACCCCTTGGGTCTCCCCGCCCCATACCTGTTTTATTAGTTATCCTACTATTTTTACAATAATGCTCTTATACTCTGATTTAGTTCAATCAGCACAATGCTCTCCAATCGTTCCCATGTTATGTAGCAATTTTAGAAATTGTTGTTCCTGAGGCTGCGTAGTATTCTATTGTGTGAATGTACCACAATTTCTCAATCCATTTGGTTGTGATTGGACATTTGAGTTGTTTCTCTGTTCTTGGCAATGGTGAATAATGTTGCTTAAACATAACAACAATTTTTGTAGATAGAACATGATCAGCCAATGTTTGGTCCTGTTTTACAAACGGCTCTGAGATGGAGTCAACTCAATCATACCTAATGACAATATTTGATGAAAGAGGAATTATGAATAAAAATTTCCAATCCTTAATCCCACATTTCATGATACCTACAGAATGTACTGATTTTTACGTCCTGGGGCAATATGAAAGGAGATCTGGTGGCCTTGGGTGGAATGCTTTACTAAGACCAAAGATTGCTATTGTTAGGTGCCGTCGTGTTGAGTATGACTCATAGAGACCCCATAAACAAAAGATCTGAACGCTGATCTGTCCTGTGCCATTTTCACACTTGGCACAGGTAAGAGCCTGTTGTGGCAGTCACCCCGCCACCTAGTTGAGAGTTAGAAATTAAAATTTACCAGCTACTCCAAGAAGAGAAATGGACTGTCTTCTATCAAAATGAACCAATTTGGAGACATGATACAGTCACTATGAGCTATAATAGTGTCAAAGACAGGGGGTTTGGTTTGAAATTTAAGATTTATTTTAGAATAAGTTGTACTAAAACTTACTTGTTATTTTTAATGTCTTTTTATTATTACTATCCTATCTTTCTTCAGATATTTGGATGCATTGGATAATCCTAAATTCTACCTTTCCTAGATTGTTGTTGTTTTTGTTATGTGCCACCGAGTCATCCGTAACTAATAGCAACCCTATGCACTACAGCCCTAAACCCTGCTCTAGCCAATGCCAATCTTACTGTCTCGGACACGCCTATCCCCATCACCGTAGTCCATTTTAAAGTGAAGATGCCACTCTATTCCAATTCACATTAACTTGATTCAATTCTTTCATTGTTGTTGATTGTCATCGAGTCGAGCATGACTCATAGTGACAAAAGGGCTGAATCCCCTCTACAACTATTTATCAAAGTTCATGGGGTTTCCAGAGAAGTGATGCATAAAAAGTGGATGCCACTCCTTCTTCCAAAATTATTTTATTATGAGTTTTCACAAATGTTGAATATTCTAGATGACTCTCACTGTAATCTCTAATATGAATAATACATTTATTTTTCTGTAATGATAACTCCTTTATCTTAAAAAAAAAAGGGTAGCATAACAGCTGCTGCCAAAATAGCCATTCAATGTGGGATGAGTATTTGGTATGAACATGTTTCATTTAATCTTGACATTAAGCCTATAAGGTGGCCACTACTTCAACTCTGACAACGTCTGAAGAAAACAAAAAGAATAAAGATTGAATAACCTAAAAGATAATTGTGTCCGTAAGATGAAATATGAAACAATGCTGTTCTACTATAAAAAATAAGTTTTATCTACAAACTTTTGTTAGTGTTTATCTCTTCCTTTGTACGTCTGAATTATCTATACACACCAAATATTATACTCATTTATGTTATTTATTCAGGTTTCTATAGAAATAAATATATACTATTTCTCTCATTCATGTTAAAGATATTGCTTAATTTCAAACTTTTCTTCTTTTGTGATTTCAGATCCTTATTCTTACAGACAATAATGTCTGTAGGGTCAAGACAATCAATTTTGTCAAGTTTATAACCCATTCCAAATTTATAGTCATGACATTTAAAGCTTTTTACCTTCACACCTTTTGATATTTGAGTTAATTTACCTTTACATATTTTAGGAAAATCTAGGGGTGACATTTTAGAAAAAGCACCTCTTGAATATTACATAAAAAAGAATATTTAAAGGTAAAAATGCAAAAGAAAATAATAAAAAGGACATTTTTTAAGTTGCTTCTCTGTTTGAAGGGAATATACAGTGAAATATTTCAAATAATTGAACATATTACTAAAAATTTAATTCATCGAAGATTTTATCATTGCCACTTAATAACAGACATAGTTTTCTAATTTAAATAAAACTATTTTTAAAAAAACTCATTAAGAGGATTTCTTTTTATTTAATGTTTAACTTGGATAGATTATGTTTTGCTGTTTTAAAGATTATAGAAATCATAATTTCTTAATTCATGAGGCTACATTCAGTCTTTTGAATCAAATTATTTTTATTTAGTGGTTCTTAGAGAATGGCAAATTGAAGATTTCCCTATCAAAGAATATAGACTAAAGACTTATATTT
>NW_006399864.1:7201353-7210667 GCF_000299155.1 Elephantulus edwardii
TGTGGAACCAAGCAAACTAAAACTGTTAACCATCTCAATCTCTTCACCATCCATACTGATGCTGCCAATTGGTGCAGTGGTGAGAATCTTATAGATATCTGTAATGTCCTTTTCACTGTGTTATTATTTGAGTTGATTATCCTCAGAAAATTTGGTGGAGGGGGGAAGGCAGGAATAACTTTTAAAGTGACATATGCTAAAAGCTGCTAATAAGTAGCTACACACTTCTTGCTGGCCTACTATGTTACATGCTGGGTATATGATTGAAAAGTCAGTTGAATCCACACACACTAGGAAAAGAGAGAAATAATCTAAGTTTGTAAAGACCGATGTCTTAAAAAATTGTAGAGGAAGGCTATTAGTAAGAATTGACTTAGCCAAGATATGACCATAGTGAGTTTAGAGAAGTTCCAACATGTAGAAGACTGTGTAAATTTGGGGTTGTGTTTCTATCTTCAAAATCCTAAGAGGGCCTCAAACCTGACCTTTAGTTAACATGAGGTTCTGTAAAAGTAATAAGTAAGTACTAATTAAGGACCTGAACAGAAGATTTTAAAAGACAGCACAGGAAGATAAAGCAAAGTATTATAGTTAACTATGCAAAGAGCTGGAGCTGGAAAATCAAAAGGGCTGAACTCCCTCATCATTTTTTAAGCTGGATAAACAAAAGAACTAACGTAAGCCTCCAGCTTTAGTGTTTAAGGAAGCTGTTGGCAGAATGTTGAATCATCTGGGAAGCATCAAAAGAAGATGGGAGAAGTACACAGAGTCACTGTATCAAAAAGAATTGGGCTGACACAGAAGAATTTCATGAACTAGCACGTACTTAAGAGGTAGTGGTGATGAAGGAGGAAATTCAAGGTGCTTAGAAGGACTTGGCAAATAACAAGGGCCCCAAAATTGACTGCATTTCAAAAAACAGATTTTTGTCCTGGACACATTCGTCAGGTTGTGCTAAGAAATCTGGAGGAAAACTACCTGGCCAATTGACTGGAAGAGATCTATAGTTAGTCCATTCTATAAAACGGTGATCCTATAGACTATGCAAAGTATTGAACAATATCATTAATATAACATGCAAGCAAGATCTTGCTGAAAATCATCCAAAAATGACTGGAACGGAACATCAACAGATATGCTGGCTGGGTTTAGAAGAGGCCGCAGCACTAATGATATTATAGCCAATGTAGATGGATCTTAGCTGAAAGCAGAGCGTACCCAAAGAAGATCTATGGGTGTTCCATTGACTATGCAAAGACATTTGACTGTGTGAATAAAATAAAAGATTGTGATTATCCTTGAGATGAATGAACACTTAATGGTGCTCATGTGAAATTTATATTTGGAACAAAAAGAAGTCATCAGAAAGAGCAAGGAAATATTGCATGGTTCGAGGTCAGTAAAGGTGAATATTCATTCTATCTCCATACCTTTTCAATCTATATGTGGAAAGATGACCAAATAGATTGAACTCTGCGAGAAGAATTGGAGGACAACTCATTAAGAACCTGTGTTAAGCAGATGATACAACTTTGCTTGTTGAAACTAAGAAGGATCTGAGGCATTTGCTACAGAAGGTCAAGGACTGCAGCCTTCAAAATGGGTTGAAGGGCAACATCAAGAAAACAAAGATTCTCACTACTGGGCCAACTGGCAGCATCATGATAGATGGAGAAGTGATTGAGATTTTTAACAACTTTTGTTTGCTTGGTCCCACAATCAACATTCTTGGTACGAAGCAGTCAAGAAATCATAAGATGAATTACATTGGGAAAATCTCCTGTCAGAGACTTCTTCAGAGTACAGAAGAATAACAATGTCAATCTGGAGAATAAGATGTCCCTGATACAAGCCATGGTCATTCTTGGAAGGGTAGAGGGACAATAAAAGAAAGGAAGACCTGGTAAGATGGATTGACTTAGAGATGATGGTAATGGGGATAGGTATGTCAGAGACAATGGAACTGACTCAAGATACAGCAGGATACAGAGCTATCATATGTAGGGTCATTGTGAGCCATAAGTGACTCCATGTTCATAATACACAACAAAAACAAGTCGAAGTAGCATATTGTTGTTTGGTTAATTTGGGGCACACTACAAAAACACAAAGACCCTCTCAAAAGGGTGAAACATATTGGTCAAGGCATTTAAGTAAATATCTGAATCAATGTTAGCTGATCACAAACTTAAATGGGCAGAACATCAGTGATCATGGATCATACAATGTACAAACTTTAAAAAGTTAACTTACAGAGTCAATAAGCAAGCAAATAGTATCAAAAACTCCAAATAGCAGCAACAGCAAAAAATGGGGCAGGGAGATGTTGTGCTATTTGTACTCCTTCTGACCCTTTCAGAGAGATCCTCACGGCCCTGTCCCCCATGTTTATTTTCTGCTCTTTAGAAAGAAACACTCTTTTGATTTCTTGACTGCTGTTACAACGGGTGTTGAATGTAGACTCAAGTAAATCTTTGAAAAAGTCAACTTCTTCTCCAAGTATCATGATTGTGTCTATTAGTCCAGAGGTGAGGATTTTTGTTTTCTTGGTGTAATCTATTTTTAAGTGTATAGTCTTTAGTCTTCTGTAGCAAGTGCTTCAAGCTTCTTCACTAATTATTTGTGAAGTTGTGTCATCTGCATAATGCAGATTGGTTATCAGTCTTCCTCCAGTCCTGATAGTCTAACTTCTAAAATTATTTTCTCAGCATACAGATTGGACAAGAATGGAGAAAAGATACAACTTTTATACACCTTTCTTGATTTTATACCATGCAGTGCTTCTTATTCTGTTCAGCTTCTTGGTCTATGTATGGGTTTTACATGAGCATAATTGTTCCAGGATTCCCATTCTTCTCAAAGTTATGCATTCTTTTTTATTCACACAGTAAAATACAATTTCGTAATTATAAAACAAAGGTAAAAAATCTTTCTGGTATTCAGTGACACTACTCACCTGATATCAGCAATGATATCCCTCATGTCAAAGTATCTTCTGAGTCTAGCTTGAATTTCTAGCTGTTCCCTGTTGCTGTACTGTTCAGTTATTTTTAATAATATTCAGCAAGTCTGTGCTTATCTACTGTTTGATAATTTCTGCATTCTGTTGTAATAGAATTGTTTATACATGGGAATATTGGTTGGATATTTTCTAGAACTGTTGGTATGGCTGGTGAGAATGCTCAGGATTACTTCTCTTTCTCGGAATACTTTAATTAGCATTCCACAAATTTCTGGGGCCTTGTTATTATTCCACTGTATTTTTTTTTTTTACTTACTTTCTATCTAGGATTGCTTTATTCAGCCTGAAGGATTTAAATGGCATTTATCTAATATCCTCCTTCTACAAACATATGTGCTAAGTATTAAAATTGCCCATCATTTAGAGAACATAAAACAAGCCATTGCTGTCAAGTTGGAACCCTGGGTCACAGCTGACCCTCCAGCAAATTTGTGAAGCTGTACAACACCTTGAAAGAGACTGCACTTTTTTTTTTCCTCATGGAGATGCTGGTGGATTTGAACTTCCTCTGAGGTTCTGCCTTTGGGTTAACAGTGTAACTCCCAATGGACTAGGGCACCTATGTCTGGTAGAGTGCATCTATTAGGCGTAGACTTTTCAGTCACAGTTTTAGGGAGCAAATTGATAGGTCAATTTTCCAAGTGGTCCCATCTCTAATCTTTTACACCACTAAGAGATTTTTATATTAAACACTGAGCTGAAATACTGACTTGTGAAAAAACAGAGAATTCAATAGTTCATGAAATCACCTTCACAAAGAATGGGCTTGATTCCAAACACTACTTGACATTAGGTTTACAAATAGCTAAGAACAATATTTTAAGGCTTAAGCTTTAGAGGTTTATGATGGAAACAGCCATATAAACAAATGTGGTAAATTATGGATGGAAGAAAATGAAGTAAAATAAGCAACTTTGAGCATGTCCATCAAACTGTAAATTAATTTTGTTTACACTTAAGTTTACTCTGTTCTTGCTAGTCCTGATAAATACTTATTTTCATTTGAAGGTGAAAGATGAGATCATCTAAGGAATATTTTCTTGTGTTACTGTTACAGTAGCATATTTTAGAGATCGCTTGCATTTCCACCTTTGCTCTACAGATTACCCTTCCATATTCAAAACATCTGTCCTTTGCTACTTGTTGGTAAGAAATAAATAAGTTTGCATTCCTAAATTGAATCAAATACTGTGCCATGTGGATTTTCATTTGTCTATCTATTTTGAAATAAACTAGGATATTAAATTTATAGTGAAATTACTAGGCTTTGAAGTGGTTTTTAAAACATCCAAAGCTATGTGAATGACTCTAAAGAAAAAAACATTAAGAAGCAGTATGGGTTAAATTAATCAATGACAAAAGCAGAGTTAGAGATTCAGCATGCCTCTTACAAGTAGAAATCATCAACTAGTGGAGAAAATCTACTAATTAGGCAAAAGAAACTTCGTTAGACAAATATTATCAGGTTCCATGTAAACACTCTCCTGTAATATCAAAGGCAGGAAATCAATGGTCTTCTGTTGCTCCCCACTTCAGTACAATTAATTGTTAAAAGCAAGCAAATGGGTAATAATAATTATAATTATCATAACTATAATAAAATTTTCTTAATGCCTAATAATTTTTATGCTGTTATTGTTGTTATTTGCCATCAAGTTGCCTGCTACTCATAGAGACCCTATGTACAATAGATCTGAACCCTGCTATCTCCTGAGCCAGTCTCACTTTCTCTGACACACTCATCCCCATTTTCCTAGTCACTAATTCATCTCATCCAGGGTCTTCCTCTCCTGTGCTGTCCCTCTAAGCATGATGTCCTTCTCCAAGGACTGGCCTCTCTTGGCAACATGATCACAGTATGTGAAAAGGAGCTTCACTCTTTGCTGCTGAAGAGCATCTTAATTTCATCTTCTCCAAAACAGATCTGTTTGTTCTCTTAACAGTCCATGCTATGCTCAATATGCATCTCCCACCCTATTGCTCGAAGGCATGGAATCTTCTGCCATCCTTAGTCATTGTCCAACTCTCTGATGTGAAGCAAATAATTGTGGAGACCATGGCTTCTATCAACCACACCATAGTCTCAAGACTGACATTCATTGCTGCTCAGCAACAGCAGAGGTCCCTGACAACAAATTTTCCTAATGCAATTCATCTTTTGATTTCCTGATGGTTGGTGCCAAGAGTGTGGATTGTGGAACCAAGTATAATGAAATTGTTGGTATACTAGTGACCTTTAAAGCAGTTCACCAGGACATCATCATAAAGACAAAGTTAAAAAAAACAAAAACACAACCAATTTTAAAGCAAATAATTTTTATACTGATGCAGCAAATATAACAATAAATTGAGGACAACAATCATTTAATTTAAAAAGTCAAATATGTAATGTCTTTTAAAATATTTTAGCATGGCAAATATAAAACTTTCAGAAATTTTAAGTTTTATCTGATACTGACCATATAAATGTCATATTTCATTGCTAATTATATATGCATTATGTCATTGCTCCTACTAATTAGAAGAAGCTTATTTTTGTAAAATTAGTCCACTAATATGATGCCTGTCATCATGCTTAGGTTACTAATACCTTAATTTTCTTTTGACTTTTAAGCACTATAATAGTTGTTAATTATAACTAATCATACCCAATTAACCTTACGTGCTTCAAACTTAATGCCTTTGCAAGATTCTAATGCCTTTAGACTAATCTGAAGACTGCATAAAAACTCATAGCTCCAGACTGCTTCTTATCTTATGAATAAATTTTAGTTAATATGTTTCCTCTTTAATTGAAATGTCATCTACTCTTATGCCTGTCAACTCAAGACCTTTCACATTCAGTAGCTTATACTATTGAGAAGGTAATCTTTGCATTCACATAAGCCAGGCCTCTGTCACTCACCAGATATATAATCCTGAATCTCTTTTTAGTCCTTCAAGAAATCAGTTTCCTTCTCTGAAAATCAAAGATGACTGAGCACTTAGATTAAGGCTAAGATTCTCAATAATACTGTGTTAGGTTGTTAAGTGTCAATGAGTTGACAGGAATCCCACGCAGCAGAACACAACTGCTCCATGTAATGTTTATGAAAACAGAACATATGGTCTTTCTCTTGTAGAGTTTCTGGGTTGGGTCCAATCACCAATAGTTCAGTTTGAGACTAAGTACTTCAACATTTGTGCCACTCAAACAAAAATAAAGACACAAACATGAAAAAAATCAATAGATTTTATTCTAGCCTCAGAAAACAAATAGTTTTGCCTACATGTGGAATAAAATGCTAAAATATTTATGGAAACAAAATATCACATCTTCCTTCTATGGTGGATTCGAAGCACGGACTTTTGGATAGCTGTCAAGTTCTTTAACCACTGAATGACTATGGTTCCTTCATTTGTTGCATTCTTAAGGACTCTTTAATATGTATATATTGTTGTTAAGTGTTATGGAATTAATTTAATTAATATCTAAATGCATACAAGTCATTCAAATATATGCAGCAACAAACAACTGGATCCAAAAAAGGGAGAAAATAGAAGATTTCTATCAAAATTTGATTTGCAGTCGAAATTGATTGAACATGCAATCAAGATTCATTAATAAAAATGGGTGTTTGGAATGCAAAAGTTGGGAACAGGAAAGAAGGATCAGTAGTTGTAAAACATGGACTTGTTGACAGAAATGAGCTTGGAGATAGAATGAGAGAACTGCAAATATGTTATAGTCTATACACAGGAATTTCACCTGCCAATATGCATATGATTCAGATCGATTACATCTGTGAAAATAATCACTGGAGAAGCTCAATATCAGCTATAAAAACTAGGTCGGGTGTGGATTGTGGATTAGACCATCAACTACTCATAAGCAGGTTCAAGCTGAAGCTAAAGAAATCAAATCAAATCCACAGGAACCAAAATTTGATCTTGAGTCTATCCTCCCTGAACTTAAAAAAACAACTCAGGAACAGGTTTGAGGGCTTCAACACTGACAAAGACCAGATGAGCTGTGGGAAGATATTAAGAATTGTCCATGAAGAATCAAAAGGTCATTACAAAGAAGGAAGAAGAAAACAAAATAGATGTCAAAAAAGGAGACTCTAAATATTGCACTAGAGCACTGAGAAGCCAAAGTAAGGGAAGAAATCAAGAAGATGAGGAAGGTGTGTGCATAGAGATATATATTTATACACACACATACACACATATGTATGTATATGTGTGTATGTGTGTGTATATATGAGTATGTATATATGTATGTGTATACACACACAAATACACTCTGGTGGCCTAGGGGTAAGAAGCTGCATTGCAATCCCAAAGGCACATGGTTCAAATCCACCAACTATTCTGTGAGAGAAAGATGACCTATCTTCTCCTGTGTGATTTATTGCTCCCAAAAACCTGCTAGAGGGCCAGCTATGACTCAACAGCAAGCAAACAAAATCAGGCAGAGGCAGAAAGACAGATCGATCTCACTGCTGGTGACTAGATCTCAGCTCCTCATAGTGACCCTATATTGGTTTTTCAAATCTATAGACATTTAGAGAAGGACACTGGCCATCTTCTCCTTTATAAAGCAACTGGAGGATTTGAACCGCTGGCTATGATGATTATGTAGTTCTGATTTTTGATTCTTGAATCTTCACCCTATCTTCTCAGAGTAGAGCTTATACCATTTACTCCGGATTTAACTTCATTTGGTATATACACCCAAGTAGTAAAGTAAGTAAATGAAGATGAGCAATAGATCCGAAAATCTAAAGTCTTTGAATTATAAAATTATTTCTAGTTACATTACAATGCTTCATAATTTGCATTGGTTCACAATACAAACCAATGATTGCTATTTTCATAGCATACCTACCATTGAAGAAACTGCTAAGAATTTGTGATGTATGATACATAACTGGCTTTCCCATCATTTTTCTCTTTTTAATAACAAAATAAAGACACTCCAAGCAATGACATTATTTCAGATAATATTTGTACTCTAAATTCAATAACCCTTCTCCTTACTATTTACAAAATCTACAAGTATCTAACAGTCCTCTAGACAAGAGCCGCCTGTTATATTTTATTCACCAAAAACTTCTTTTCAAAAGAACCATAGCAACAGCAACAATAACAACAACAACAACAAAAACCCTCTCAATTTTTACAAAAAAGTACTGAGCTGGAATAAACAGAAAAAATATTCATGTATACATAAAGTAAGTGAAAGAATTTTGACTTGGTATTTTCTAACTTGTTTTCCATTTGACACTTATTTTTCTTCAATATAGGAAAAATATTATATTCATCTTACCTTTTTTTACTCCTGTAGTAGTGTTTGTTACTCACTACATTTATCCAAGTGATAATAATGGAGCTGGTTATTATTCCTTTCCTTCTCCTTCATCCTAAATGGATGGAACCATTGTTTGCCTCAGAAGGAATGGCATGTGAAAAGCCATACAAAGGTGAAGAGGTGGTTAGAGCACTTGGCATATCAGCAAACAAATCACAAGGACTTCAGAATTTACTTGCAGGCTTCCCTGCTTGGCTTGTAATGCAAGAGTGTGAATGGCAACTAAAGTGACATTACCTTTTTGGGAAGCTTTTCTGCAGGTGACTTAGTACAAGGTAATAAAGGGAAGTGAAAGACAAATTGTTGTGGAATTTGGTTTTCAGACTGATGAAGGTATCTTTTAGTTTAACAGTTAGTGACAGCCTGACTCCTACTTGCTGACAGACAGCTGCTAGTAAGAAGAGGTATGTGAGACCTACTGTCAGGATATAAGCTTTCATGTTAACTGGAGATCATTTTTTAAAAAGAGTATTTCAAAGGATGGTGAAAATAAAGAGAAATGAAACTTAACACATACATTGTGGAAGGAGTGTCTCAGAGTCTGAAGTTGGAAAGAGAAGGTAACTAAACTGCCAAGAGGTGAACACTTCTGAGAACAAATAAGTCCTTAACAAGAAGGGGAGGTGTGTGGACAAGAGAGTACACTGAAATGGGCAAAGGTGAACAGAGAAGTACAATTGACAGAGTTGCCTCAAGCCAGGATATTAGAAAAGAGAAGTGACAGTAATTTTAATATCTCCTGAAGAGAAAATGTTTTTGACGTGCTATTGGAATTTGATTGCTTGGCTCCACAGTCAACACTCTTGGCACCAACAGCCAAGAAATTAAAAGATGTATTGTCAGTTTGAACCCACCAGATGCTCTGCCGGGGAAGGAGGGACAATCTCCTCCTGTACCAATCAGATCTGATTTGACGGTACACACACACACACACACACA
>NW_006399864.1:7211302-7216049 GCF_000299155.1 Elephantulus edwardii
GAACTGACCCATAGCTGACCCTCCAGTGGGTTTTCAGAATCAGTAAACTACAGTAGAGGAGACGGTCTATCTTTCTCCTGCTAAGCAGGTGGTAGATTCAAACTGAATACCTTTATGCTGGCAGAACATTTCTTACCACTAAGTTTGGGGTCTTCAAGTCAGCCCAGGTCACACTGACCAGAGCTGTACAACTGCATGAACCAATGTCCAATCTTGCACTATCCTAACAATCTGTTATATTCTAACCCGTTGCTGTTGTCACTGTGGCAATCCATCTCATGGGAGACTTTATCTTCTACTGGTCCTCCACTTTACTAAACGTGACACCCTTCTCCAGGGAGTATGGCCACCTTACAACATGTCCAAAGTATGAGACGAAGTCCCTCCTCAGTGCTTCTGAGGAGTGCTATGTCTGCACTTCTTTCCACATAGACTTCTTCTTTGGCAAAGTGTGCTATAGTCAATATTTCTTGTCAACATCACAATTCAAAGACAGATTTCTTTGTTCTTCCTTATTTATTGTGAAATTTACACATGCTTACCAGGTGATTGAAAATGAGATTAATAGCTATGCTTAATTGACTTGTTACCTGATGCTATTCTGAAGTATTTCATTTGCATGTTGTTAACTCCTAGTTTTTATCACTCCACTCTGAGGTGATGACCATTAGTGTCCTCATTTTATAAGAAAGGAAACAATGATGCAAGGAGTTTAGAAAATTTCCCAAAGCTGTGGGCTTTAAGATGTGAATGGAGTCATGTGTCTCAATCGGGATGACTTCTGTTGATGATTCCTTTGTAAGATACTACATCGTTCTGAATACTGACATGTTTATGTCTGTTATGGAGAGGATGAAACCAAGTTTCTCCTTGGAGACAAAGATTTAGAAGCTCTGTCTCACATACTGTGGACATATGGCCACGAGTGACCGTTACTGGGAAAAAGCACATCATGCTCGGAAGGGTGGAGGGAGAGTGCAGGTGAAGAAGACCCCACGTGTAACGTATTTACTCAGTGACTGAGGTAATGAGGGTAGATGTGTCGGAAGAAGCTGACACAGGACAGTCCAGGCTTCAGAACTGTTGTGCACAGGTCACTATGAGTCACACACAGGTGACTTGATGGCCCATAACAACATCATTTACACAATTTTAGGAAGCAAGGAAGAGGTGTAAAAAGATATCTGATTACTGAAGATAGCAAAATCAACCCCAGACATCCAGAAAAGCATGTGGTTGGGCGGGGCCGCATTGTGATTCTCCTCATATGCAGTTAAAAATATTTTAGTTTTCTGGACACACACAGGTAGAACAAGTCATCTGAAATTCTCAAAACGATAATTTTGTTTCAATCTTTTCTTCTTTTTGTTACGATTATCATTGTTGTTGATATATACAGTCAGACCAGAACCAACTCATGTCTGCCCCTCCAGTGGGTTTTAAGAGGATGCAAATCACAGAGTAAGAGATTGCTTTTCTCCTGGTGGGTTCAAACTGTCTGCTTTTGTAACTAACTCACTGTCAGCTAATTGGTCCCAGCTCAACGCTACCTTCCACTCTATTAAAAAGGTGGTAAATATCAACGAGAGGAGCCTGCACATCTTTCTTTTATGGAGCCAATGTTGAATTTTAATTTCTACAGACTCACAGCACACTATAGACAACACCACCAGAGCTGTGTAGGGCTTTTTGTTGCTGTTATGTGCTATCATGTTTAAACCCACATATCTCTGACCCTCCAGCAGGATTTCAGAGGCGGTAAATTTCTTGGGAAGAGATGGGTCATCTTTCTTCCACAAAACAGGTGGTGGACTCAACCCATGTGCCTTTGGTTAGAGTTTAGATATAATAAAATTTATCCTTTTAAGTTATAGGCCAACATGTATTATACAGAGTTTTCAGTGTGCTTATATGTGAAGAATATGTTTAAGACTTTACAATACAATAAGCTTTATACGACTTTACCTTCTTCAAAGTGATGCTTATCTACACAATTTTAAAATATATTAAAAATATATCCTATATAATACTGCTGGATTACTAATGCTTGATTTATCAATATTCTTTACAATCTATGGACAAAACTTTTAATTTTTTACTTGAAACCCGGAGTTCTACTTTATGAGAAGTTCAGCTTCTTACTGACTATTGTACACAGCTCACTATGAGTCACACACAGGTGACTTGATGGCCCATAACAACATCATTTACACAATTTTAGGAAGCAAGGAAGAGGTGTAAAAAGATAGCAAACCCTAGTCAGTCCATCTTCTCAAATAAAGGCAGTAGATTTGTGAGTGTTGTATGCTTCTGTGCAAACTAGAGTGTTGGGTAAAGGTTTTGTTTGTGTTGTTGTGTGCTGTCGAGTCAGAATCAACCCATTGCTAATCCTCTAGCGGGTTTTCAATCATACCACACAGATGGAACACCATCAAAGTAAAAGTGACTCCAGGCAAAATGACAAACAGTCGAGCTCAATCTGCCAACAATATTAGTCATCCAATTGTCTAGGATTCATAGCAACCCTATGAAAAACAGCCCTGAACTTTGCTCTCTCCTCTGCAGTCCTTCACTGTCTTGTCCATACTTGAGCCCATTGCTATGGTCACCAGGTCAATTCACCCTGTTCAAGAACTTCTTCACTGACCTTTCCCCCTTCCAAGTATGATGCCCTTTCCCAAGAACTGGCTCCTTCCTAATGACATGCCCAAAACATGGAAGACAAAGCTTAATCATCCTTGCATCTAGAAAGCACCATGGATGTACTTTCTCAAAGCATACCTATTTGTTCTTGTGGCAGCCCATAGGATATTCATTGCTTTTCTCCAACATCACTACACAAAGGTATTAAGGGTTAATATAAGCCTTGTTTAAACTACTAAATTCTAGGGATAGTTTCTCACTTGAAATTAGTTAAGTGCATGGGGGAAACTTACCGACAAGATAGAATAATGAGAACTAACTTCAAACTCTTCAAGAACTCCGGACCCCAAACTAATTTCTCAAAAACAAAGGGATGAAAACAAATTCCTTTAATTAGGAGAGGCTCTATTTAATTAGGCAACGATTATTAGTCAAGAGAATTTAAGCAAGTCTTTTAATTTCCTTAAGGAACAAAATCCAAGTAGACATGAAATACTAATTATTCACTTTCTTAATGTCACTTAAATATTCTTTCCATTCTCATTTATGAATCTAACATCAGAAAATTCCAATTTCTTTTTGAATTGCAAATAACTCCTGCTCCCTCACATCCTTTTTCAGTTTTGTTTTATTGCTTTCCTTCAAATTTAATTGCATGGTTTCCAGAATGTTGATAAAATAATACTGGAATTTAAATTATTTTGTACAATGGTTTTTCATTAGGTTAAGAGCAAAAAAGTGTATTTCTTTAGCATGAGTTTCCAGCTATATAGGATCTGATTCTTCTGTTTTTATTTCCAGTCTCAGTTCAAGTTATCCCTTTTCCTAAAGCCCAGACACCAGGAGTCATAAAATGCTTTTATATGTGCTTTTTCTGCAGCTTAACATATCCTTTATGCCTGACTAACTTCTATTATTAAAAGAGAGAAAAACACAAAGAAAACCTGATTCCAGTAACCATTTGCTGACAATCTTCTGTGCTCAACTCTAAATCAAATTATCCTGCCTTTAATTTAGCCAGAGTACATGTGCTCATCGTAGACCTCACCAGACTCAATTAGTGTGATATCTAAGAACGAGCAGACAGCTTTCACCTCTTTATCCCGGTACCAGTTTAGTGTCGGGAATGCTCATAATTGAGACACTTAGGTAATGCACGTCTAGGTACTTCATAAAGTTAGAAGACTTCAGCAAATATTACTTTGATTTCTCAGCTACATATCCTATAAGGGTTTTTGTGAAAGCAGAGTAAACTCAAAAAACTAAGACGAATAAATAATGGAATTGTGAAAGATTAAATACATCTACAAATAGAAATTGGTCTGAGTGTGTTAATTTCCTATCAATCAATATAAAATAAATTATATATTTACTTATACATACTATAAAATAATTTCAAAAGAATTCTTAATACTAACAAATATCTTTAGATTTCATTAGTAAAAGAAAAAAGGAAAGTGTGTATGTTTAGATAAATAGATAAATAACATTCTTCTTCATACATTCCAATTTCTCTAATTATTTGTTAAGCATGCAGATTGATTAGGTAAAGTAAAAATCATCATATAATATTTGGCATTGCAACACAGCTTAATTTTTAATTACATTTTCAGCTTGAGAAACGCCTAGTATGTAATCGCATTTTGAATTTTTAACTTTACCTATTTGTAGTATAGTTCTACTTTATATTTTTTTACCCAGATTGCCCCTTGAAATCTTCTGTTTAGTTTTTTTCACTTATTTTATCCAAGTTAACCTGTTGTATGTTTAAGGGAAACTTCCACAGTGTCTTCTGATGTCTACTAAAATGTCTTCTTTTTTGCTCGTCTTTTAAATGACCCTCTGTTTTCTTCATGAATGATACCCATGATGCTATTCTCCAACATGTCTGGATTTCACCATTAGTATTCAGTGTTTCAAAGCTATTCTTGAGACAGTCTCTAAATGTAGGTGGAACTTACTCAAGGTTATTCTTTGGCACTCTTGAATTTAATATCATTTTCTTCAACTTCAATTTGAAGTGGCAGGTGGAAAATTAATGATCTCTTCACAGCCATATTGAGCTTCTCAGTCCTCTTTTTCCACAGATATAGACTATTTAATT
>NW_006399864.1:7217059-7244803 GCF_000299155.1 Elephantulus edwardii
GCATAAGTCCTATAAAATTCTACTATGTGTTCTCTGGCATCATTTCTACAACTTATCGTTTCCAGCTACCAAAGTTTTTTGTTTCATCTGTTTACAACTTTGGCATTCTAATCACTAGTAATTATCAGTGCATCTTAATTACATGTTTTTATCAATATAAAGCTACAGAAGCAGGTAAAAATCTAGAATGTCTTTATCTGTGGCATTTAAGATTGATTGTATACTGGAATACTATCCATATTCACTGGACCTCATGATATGTATATGCATATGATCCTATTATTGACAGCATTGTACATCAGGGTGCACATTGAAATATCTCTTATAGTACCAGATGTGATAGCATCCCTCTTCAATCTCGCATTCCCAGCATAGTATACTACACATCTGTCAAAATCCAGATGTTCAATGCCAGTTCCTTTCAGGTCACTAAAAGTGAGGATATCAATTTTATGTGCTGTATTAGATTGTTGACAATTTTTAATGTTTCTGTATTTATACATAGCACATGATACACTGATTATGAATGGGCTTGCACCTGTTGTAATTATGAAACTCTGGTAAAACTGTTCCACCATGGGCAATCTTATATTTGCAGCACTGATGTCATATGTTCCAGCATCATAGCAATATAAAAGTTATCATAGTACAACAAACTGACAGACCAAAATACATGTCAAATGATGGAGTTGGAATTAAGATAAATGAAACATGATGAAGAATGTTGTTCCTAGGTGCCTTCTAGTGAACCATAGCTCATATAACAACCAGATAAATAATAGGTCTGAATCTTGCCCCACCCTGTGCTATCCTCGTGATCTCTGCCACGCTTGATCCACTGATAAAGTCACTACCTCAATCTTATTTTCTTGAGGCTCTTCCCCTCCTTCTCTGAATTCTTTCTTTTTCAACATGTTATCTTTTTCCAAGGACTGACCTCTCCAAAAGTTTCACCATCCTTGTCTCTACAGAGCACCCTGGTTGCATTTCCTCCAAGATAGATTTGTTTGTTCTTTTGGAAATCCATGATATCCAATGCTCTTTGCCCACACAATTCAAATGAATATTCTTCTTTGGTCTTCTTATTCATTGTCCAAGTTTCAGACACATATAAAGCAGTTGAAAGTACTGGGGCTTAGAGAGAGTACACCTTAGTCTTTAAACTTGCATTCTTATTCTTCAATACTTTAAAGAAGTATTTTACATATTTATTTAATAATAGGGAAGTATTTATCTATATCATTATCAAATCTTGTTTTGTTTGTAAGATTTTGCAGCTGTAACTTTTTTTTCACTAATGGAATATATGATGAATCATTGAATGTTTTTAAATTTTTCTATATATAATGAATTATGTTAAGCAATATAGCACTCACTATCTCACTGAATGCCATCGGATCAGAACCAACTCGCTGTTAACTCTACCGGGAATTTTCAGAGGCTGAGTATCACACAGGAGGTGATTGCCCATCTTTCTCTCACAAAGTTGCTGATGCAGTTGAAATAGCTGCTGTCAGACCTTGGTGAACAGTGTAACTCCCATTGAACTATACCAGTAGTGCTCTGTCAGATCTTGTAAGTTAATATACTTACAAGTCTTATCTCGATGTACAGAAGTTCAAAGAGATAAAGAACATATTTTGTTTAGGACATTCCACCCTGTATAGCAACTTCTATTGCCAATAAATTTAAATTTAATGCAGTTAAGGGGGGGGGAAGGCAAGTGGCTGTCCTGATATTAGAATATATATTATATGTGTGACAAAATACTTCTTAAGAAACCTTACAAGTAGAAAATAGCATGTTTATGTATAATAGCTTAATAACCAGTTAAATAATATCCTGAAATATTTCATTTAGTCAAAGAATTGAGCTAATTTACAGTCAGAATGAAACATATTCAGATGCAGCTGTCAAATATTTCCTGAACACTAGGCAAGTATTAATTGTTTTGAAGATAGGATCTAGTTTAAATCCTAGAAAAGTCTGTAGACAAAGATTAATGTACTAATTTTAAATTAAAAATGTAATTTTACCCTTGTTGACACAGCTAAGTGTCAGATTTGTTTGAACCATGAAGTTCTGCCATTGATAAAATCAAAGGGCAGAACATAATTTAGAGTTTCTGACTTAAAAAAAAAAACACAATCAAACAAAAAACAAAACACCAAAAACTTAAGAAAAAATAATTACTATTACTTTTCAGTCTTTCAATATTATTTTCTATATTACAAAAATATCAGTAACCCTGCCCACAGCACAGTCTCTACAGCTCTAGCTCTCACTGTCTGGTCTCACTGCAACATCAATAGGTGCATTTGCTAAGAAGTAACTGATGTTCCTCTTCTGTCTCAAGCGTCACTGTTTGCCTTGGAAGGTTACACAAATACTTTCAAACAGGTAGTACTATGCATAGTGAAATAAAGCAGGTAGCTTCTTGAGCAATTTACCCAGGGAAAGAATAGAAGGCTCTCTTTTTTTCCCTTTTGTATTGAGATTTTAATGAAAGTTTACAGAAAACACGGATCTTCATTCATTGTTGCAAATTTTCCTCCCCCCCCTACCGAGTTTGCTCTTCTCTTTAAAAAACAAAACAAATTAAAAAAACCAAAAAAACAAAACCAAAAAAATGTCCACAATATACATTGAATTGAAACAGATGAGGGAAAGACCTGTTTAAAAGGAATCTGTGATCCGGTATTATTTGCATGACAATAGTGCAGAATAAGAGGAGCAGAGCAAAGAGGACTAGGGGGTGGGGAGATGGAGGAAGTTATGCAACAATAGAAGGCTGTCTTGAGGAAGTGGCATTTTAGGCAATACCAGAAGAAGTGCCAAGTAGAAAATAAGAGAAAATTTAAAGACTCAGAAGAACTTTGGCTGTGCAGGGCATAGATAAGTCAAGTATGAAGAAGGCACAGACAGAGTCAGCTAGGCTGTGGAGAAAGTAGTAGGATCTAAATCATGTAGATCTTTAGAGAAGTGATCAGAGAATCTGAATTACACTTTCAGTTCAATGAGAATAGAATGAGTAGTTTAGTAATAGTGGAGAAATAGTGAACACAGGCATGATTCACATTTTAAAGATAGTATCACAATCTCTAACATGCTAGGAGCCCTGGATGAGCAGTAGGCTAAGTGCAGGGCTCCTCATTGAATGGTTTAGTTTATGGTTTGAATCTACCATTTCTGTTCAGTCTGCTTTAGTAAAAATTCACAGCCTTGGAAAACCCACGTGCAGTTCTAACAAAACATAAGTGAGCTAGTTTATTTGCTAGGATAACCTTGTTTCTTCTAATTGAAAAAATAAAAAGAGTCCATTCATATATGAATATTTCAAACAAGAGGCTCCCTGGAAGAGGATAGATGTAAAGATTTTTTTGCACAAAATACTCTTAACAAGACCAATTTGCATTTGAGTTGTTTGTAGCCCTTTGACTTTAAAGAATAGTGATTATACAACACTGAAATGTTAAATTATTCAATTGCCTCAAATCTGTTAACCTCACATTCATTTACCATATACTTGTTTTAGGTTCACCCTCTGCATCATGACATTTTTAGGTTTGTTTTAAATCTATTATTATTCTATTCAATATGAGTTTATTCAAGCATGTTTCTACTTGGTTTGGGAAATATTTTGCTTTTCTCACCATTTCTACACAAAGACCTTATATGGGTCTAATTAAAGTGAACTCATTCTTTAGACAGGCTTTCTTATCAGTTTTTCACACTAGAGGGAATTTTTATATTCAAAATCTTGCACTGGTTTGTTCTATAAATAGTGTCCTATGATTTCAAGTCTTATGCTATTCTATGTATATGTGTGTGTGGCTGAGGTACATAATTTAAAAAGATATTGTATATTTCTGCTTGTCTCAGTGACCTACTTTGCTTTTTAAAGCTCTTTACTAACTTATTCTATCTCCTACCTAGCTCTCTCCTGTTATCTCCTTTACTCTTAGCAAAGCATTTTGCTTGGTTTCTATCTTCAATAAAAGAATACATATTTATAAATATCCATAGGTTATTCTTTACAAACATGTGAATTCCCTATTTAAATTAATGAAACACCACTGGATGTATATGAAAGGATATGCTGGGTACAACCTCAACACACTGTGTCCTAGAGATAAAGCCTCCTTTGATTTCTGCTTTCTGGATAACGCTCTCATCCCTAAAGCATAAACATATTTCAATAGGGTGCCTTTCCAAATTAGTCAACTTAGTTGATGTTTCTAACTTTGAATGACTGAAAATGAAAGAGAAAGGGAAAAGGTAGGTTAGTGGAAAGATAACATTTCAGCAAGAACTTATTTATTCTAAAGAACCTTCTTGAGTTTTAAAGACTGCCAAAGGCATATTAACAAAAGGACATGTCATGGAATTATTTCATTGAAAAAAAAATACAGACTAAGAGAGCCTCTAAAATAAGAATGCTAACATAAATTAAATTACTAAGAATAATCCTATAGGCAAGGATGGTACAGGAAATATTGCTATTCTTTTAATTGGGTCAGAGGTTAACAATACCACAATATATTACCATTGAAGATCTCTGGCGGCATAATGCACTACGTGGTGTTTTGCCAACTGAAAAGTCATTAGTTTGAATCCAGAAGCTGCACTACAGGAGAAAGAAGGGCAGTCTCCTTTTGTAAAGATTTATGGGAAGGTCAGAAACCAGATGGAGTGTTCCTCTGAGTGAGAACCAACTCACCAGCAATAGGTATAAGTCTGATTTATGATACCATTGTTATGCTCTGTAAGGTCAAAACCAGCTAAAAACTGACCTGCTAGGGTATTTTTAGAGGCTGTAAACTGCATGAGAGGAGATTGTTTCTCTCTCTCCCAAGTATCAGTTGGTGGAGTCTATGCCTTTGAATGGGCAGAGCAACGTCTTAAGCCACAGGAACTTCTCATAACGCTATAAGAATTTTTGTATATGTTAATAGCAATTGCAGATGGGAAAAAAATTATGTCCTACAAAATATGATTATAAAGGTGAAAAAACATGCTTATAATTGTTAAGTTACTATAAAATGTATGACAATGCAAGTGCTAAGATCCCAAAGGAATAGCAGAGGAGGAGGGAAGGGAGGAGAGGAGAGAGGGGGAGAGAGAAGGGGGGAGGGTGACAGAGGTAAAGAGAGGGAGAGGGAGAGAGGGCCAGAGAGGCGAGAGGTCAGAGAGGGACAGAGAGAGACAGATGGACTTTGTAGTTTGTTGTTATATCCATCAAGCAGAATTTATTCTTAGCTGACCCTTGAGTGTGTTTTCAGAGGTAGCAAGTCAGAAGGGAGGAAACTGCCCATTTCTCCACCAACAGAGCATGTGGATTTGAACCATATGTCTCTGAGTTGGCAGTGTAACTACTCACCACTAATCCACCAGATCTTCCTACTGGTTCCAAAAACTATTTGACCCTGAACATTTTTGTATGTTTTATTCCTACACCATTACATACAGAGTATGTATTTTTTTTAAGCATAAAAAAGAGGAAAAGGGGAGAAAAAAAATTAAAAGGCAAGCAATTGGTTGTACTTTGCTGGTGGAGAGGGGAAAAAAAACCCAGACAGTATTGTGTTAAAAATATAATAAGATGAATCATTTTAAAGTTGACCTAGTGGGGAAGGAGGTACGC
This sequence comes from Elephantulus edwardii, assembly GCF_000299155.1. Lineage (NCBI taxonomy): Eukaryota > Metazoa > Chordata > Mammalia > Macroscelidea > Macroscelididae > Elephantulus > Elephantulus edwardii. Next base: position 7,222,704 of record NW_006399864.1, read on the forward strand.
TGCCATAAAGTCCAGTTTTTTCTCTAGAGGAAAAAAGAGCACTTTCCTCACATGGAACTTCGTGCCTCTGAAAACCCAGTAGAGGGTTAGTTATCAGTCAAATCTGACTCAACGAGTTAGTTTTCACAGCAAAGAAGAAATGAATTGGATCAACAGTTTCCTTCAATAGAAAAAAAATGATGTGAAAGTGGTCACATTAAAGTAGAATTATTGTTATTGTTGTGTACCATCGAGTTGGACCTGACCCATAACTGACCCTCCGGTGGGTTTTCACAGGAGATTGTCCATCCTTCTCCCACAGAGAATCTGGCAGTTTTGATGGCATGTCTTCAATTCTGCCTCCCAGATTCTTACCACTAGGCCACCAGAGGTAGATAGTATGACAAACAAACAAACCAATCAATTAAAAATAAGCAAACTATTAAAAAACCCCTCACTTTTCTTTCCAATAATTTTTAATAGACTTTTTAAACCAGTCATACAAGAAATTAAATTCTTACACTTATTATTGGTTAAACAAATGGGATGCTATTTTACATATTTAATACTTGCTTTACAGGTAAGATTACTTTCCTTAATTGAGAAATTATAAGTCTTGAACTTGTGCTCTAGCTCTTAGATTCCAAGTGAACTTTAAGTTCTTTATCGGTAAAGTACCCAAAGTTCTTTACAGATATTTCCAAAGTTTTAGAAAACTAAGTAGGTGGTTTAATTGTCTAGCGAAAAGAACTAAGCCAAATTTTCTCTGGAGAGTTTGAGAAACTGTCACATATTTGAGGAGGTGATTGAATAGGGATAGATTTTGAGCAAAGTTCAGAAGGAATGGAAAATGACTTAGTCCTCAGGGAATAAGAGGCAGCGAGGTCAGAAAACACTACCGCCAGACAAGCCGTGTCTAGCCATTGACAATATCTACAACACAGAACACAGTAATCCACCCTAAAACCTGGTTTTTGATGCATCCATATCCCACACATGACAAAGCATTGTTTTCTTTTTTTTTTTTTTTTTGGCGAATGCAGTAGTTTAAGTATGAAATGAAAGTAATGTTGCATATGATGATTACCTTTGCTAAATCATGGTTCTTTGTGGTTTGGCAGTTTGATGATGGTATCATCTGGCAGTTCTTTAATGTGTAATTCATAGTTGTGCAGTGATGTAATCTGGTATTTGATGCAGACGATGATGGTAGTCATTCTCCATTTTTCATAAAATACTTTCATTATAATGATCTGGTCTTCAGATTCTAATCACATTAATAAATGAGGAATGACTGAACTATGTACTTTAAAAATTGAGTAGGCTATTATGCGTCAGAGAGCTGGACAAAGACCAGGGAGAATAGAAGGAGAATGATGCTTTTGAGCTTTGGTGTTGGAGAAGAGTGTCGAGGGTACCATGGACTACTAAGAAAACAAACAGATTCAACCTGGAGAGGGTTAAACTGGGCTGCTCCTTGGAGGCAAGGATTCTGAGACTTCATCGGACATACTTTGGTCACGTTGTAAGGAGAGACTGGTTCTTGGAGAAGGACATCATGCTTGGGACGGTGAAGGGCAGGTGCAGGAGGGGAAGGCCCTCTATGAGGTGGATTGATTCAGTGACTGGGGTAATCGGGATGGATGTATTGGAGATGGTGTCATTGGCACAGGACAGAGCAGAGTTTAGAGCTGTTGTACATAGGGTCGCTATGAGTCGCAAGCGACTCGACAGCACATAACAACATTGTTGACTCATATATTCCTATCATTTTCTAAGTTCCAATGCTAAGCTAAGCAAAATATATGAAAGAAAATTTTTATGCAACAACCCGAGAAAGAGTCTGTTTCAAATTGCTCAAGTTTACCTAAAATCTGCTCCTATGGATGCATTTTTGCTGTTGTTGGTTGTGTTCTGATAGTATAGTGGGTTATGAATTGAGCTAAAAACTGTGATTTGAACTGAGAGATTGTCAGCTGAATCCATCAACCATTCCTGTTAAAATTTACAACCTTGGAAATCTAAGAATTCAGCATTAGTTGGCATTAGTAAAAAATCCACTTGAAAACAGTGGGTTTGGTTTGATTTTTATTTTTAGCATCTTTTCTGTATATTGCTGTTAGGTGCCTACAATTGACTTGCAACTTATAGCGATTCTATGTACAACAGCTCTGAACTATGCCCTGGCCTGAACAAATTTGATCATCCTAGTCATTGAGTCAATTAATCACATCCTGGGTCTTCCTCTGTTGTGTTGTCCCTCCACCCTTTCAAGTATGAGGCCCCTCTCCAAGGACTGATCCCTCCTTGCAACATGCCCAGAGTATATCAGAAGGAGCTTCAAAGTTTTTGCTTCCAAGGAGCAGTCTGATTTCACCCTTTCCAGGGTGGACCTGATTGTTCTCTTAGCAGTCCATAGTGTGTTCAATACTTTTGTTCAGCACAACAACTCAAAGGCATTGATGATTCTTCTATCATCCTTAGATCTTGTCTAGCTCTATGATGCATAACAAGTAATTATGAAAGCAAACAAATATATTCAATAATAACTTTTAAAAAATGTCTTTGGGTCTATAGTATAGTAGATATTGTGGTGGGAGTAGACAGTAAGGCTAAACTTAATAAAAGGCTGTCTAGTTTTGTTCCCCTCCCCCCAAGATTGCTAGCTATAGAGAGTATTGCATTCCAACTTGTGCTTCTACAGAAAGTAATTCAAACTCACTAGTTACTTTAAAAAAAAAAAAAAAAAAAAGGAGAGATGGCCATATTCTCTTAAAAGGATTTTCAGCCTCAGGAACTTAACAGAGAGACTGAATCTATTTCAAGGTAGTGAGTTTGGTTTTGAAGTTTTATTCAATCATAGCAACAAGTATATACATCCTAGTTTAGCCTACTGCAAATTAATGACTTTGAAATCGTACCTTGGCCTCTGCAATTCTATTTTAATATAAAAACTGTTACAGAACTAAGATGTTTATCTCATAATGACATTGAGTGTTTGTATAAACTGAGAAAGAGAAAAATATTTATGTAGAGCTTACCTCATTGACTTATTTGGGAATTATTCTTTGGTGGAATACCAGACAAATGCTTTCTATTGGCTTGAAGGACTATAGCAAGCAAGATGAAAAATATGCATATATTACCTAAAATCACTGAATAACTTTTCTCCATATAATATCTTTACATAATCAACAATGCTTGACAGGATCACAGAAAATATAAACATAGCATCTAAAGAATATATATATATATATTCTTTAGATGCTATGTTTCTGAAAGCAATTGGATTTTTAGAAATAGTAAATGAGTAGTTTTAATGAGGAAAGATGAACATTTAGAAAATTTTCAAATAAGCCTCTATTTTATTTTACATGGCAGCCTTAACTAAAGATTATATTGCAGTAACTGGAAAGCTCCATCTGCTGGCTTTTTGGTCCATTGCAAATCCATTTGAAATATGTCATTTTTTTATTTTATTTGGCTGCCCTGTTCTGAATATTTGCTCTGGGTTTATTATTATTGCATTCAGCAAAAATTTCATAGGTACACTTTTATAGTTCAAATACAGTTCTCACACATTAATAATTTCTAATAGAAATATTCTTGAGTCTTAATATAAACCAGATTGTGAACAAGTTGCACTTTCCTAACTAGGCATTAAAGCAATGGCATTAATTATGTGAATGGAAGAAGATTTTATTACATTTATTACAGCTAAATATTTAAAACCATATTTCTTTATAGTGTTCCTTGCATATTTTCATTACATTTGAATGGCAATTTCATTCTCATACTGGTGATAACAGCAATATACTACAAATAATTTTTCTTCATTGAAATGAATATTTTTAACAAATAGTCATAAAATGTTGGACAGGGTGATATATTTTTCTTCCATCATGTAGCTTTAAAAAAATAATTCAAAACTAATGTAGTCTATTACCACCATAGATCATTTTAAATTTTTATATGTGAAATTTTAATTTTAGGCTACTGAACATTTATGACATTTATGGGTACTGTAAACATTTATAAGCTATGAAGCATAGTTTACAGTATAAATCATAGGGATAGAAAACAGTCTTTCTAATTCATTAACGAGAGGAAATAAAATCCTAAAACAAGCAAATCACAACACTTCATTGACCAATTTAAATCATACTCCTCATTTTATTCCTAAGTTTACATTTAAGCTTATATTAAATATACTGTTCTCAAAAGGAAATTGATGTAAATTTAATAAATGTGTGTAAGTTCTGCTTGAATGCAATGCTTATTAATAAATTGTCCAAGATAGTCTGTATTTCTTTAAAGAAGGAAAAATAATATGTGTAGCTAAAATTTGAAAAGGATACATTTGAAATAAACAAAAATAAAAAGTAAATGAAAATAAAAATAAAGGAGCAACAAAATAGTCAGCAATAAAGGAATATTGTAAAGCAGCCAAAATTGGATGTAATTATTGGTAATGGGAGAAATAAAAGCCCCAAGTGCCAGTAATCATGACCTTCAAGCCTATCTACCAGCCTACTAATATTTTAGAGTAACAAAAGGTGATGATGGTAACTTCGACAACATGAACAATTTACTTCAGAAACAGAAGACACGTATTAGTAGGCCGTATCTTACAAAAGAGAGTCAAGGTTTTTCTCCTCTGTTCAGAGAATGCACGGTCAAACTTCCAACGTGCTGGGCTAGAAAATAGATTTCTTCATCAGAGCATCTCTTTGTTGCCTTCTTTAGCATCGTACTCTAAATTAACTCTTTTCTCTATCAAATATATCAGAATGAATTTTTAATGGACACATTTTTAAATTGAGATTTTAATGAAAGATTATACCGAACTTGGATTTCCATTTGTTCACTGTTGTACATTTTCCTCCCTGCCCCCATCCCCAGCCATTTTTATAGAACAGAGACTATGACCAGAAGGATGGACTTGTTTTCTTCAGTTTTCTAGGACACAGATCCTAGTTTGCCTTAGAAATCTCCCATCATTTGAGGAGTGCAGGTTTCCAGATGGTTCACTAGCCAACGCACATCTGTACTCCTTGAGGCAGGCATTCCATTACACCTGCAGAGTTGTTTCTAGTAGCTAAGCTTGCCAGAAATAAGTGTGGGGCACGTGCTGGGGCGATGGTGAAGAAACTCCAACCCTTTATTCTCCCGTAACTCAACTTTTCTGACCAAAGAAATCTATCTTAATGTAACACATTTGCGCTTCTAATCTGAAACATACCTATACATAGATTATCTTTTATTTGTGAGATAATAATTTTGTTCAATAGATATTCACAAGAGAAACTAATTAACCTTTTAATCTTATTCATAGCAGCTCTCTTTAGAAACATACATATGTTCAATATTCATACACAGACTCTCTTCATTATTCACGTCCCCCTGACTGGAAACTTTAAAAGTAGAACAGAAAGCTTGTATTATATTTGCCCCAGTAACTCATATAACTAACTACTTTCATTCACAAAAGACTATTCATAAGGTTATCCAATTATTGTAGGAACTACGTTTAAAACGTCTTCTAGATAAATGACTTTCTAAAATAAGATATGTTTGGAAATAATTTTATCATTGTGAGTTACTATGTATCACTTTCAGATAAAATAATAAATAAGCTGTTATTAGGTGCCATCGAGTGGACTCCAATTCACAATGAGTCTATGAACAACAAAACAGGCCCTGCTTAACCCTGAGCCATTCTCAAAACCTCTGTGGTGCTTATGACAATTGCTGCAGTCATAGTGTTCATCTCATCTAATGTCGTTCTCTCGGTCATTGACCCTCTCTACCTCTCAAACATAACGTCTTTTTCCCAGGGATTGTTGTTTTTCTTGGTTTCCATTGACTAAATTAAAACTCCTAGCAACCGTATGAACAACAGATCTGATCCTTGCCCTATCCTGCACCATCCAAAGCATCTCTAATATTCTCAAGGGCTGTAATAATAATCACTGTATCCACCCATCTGAGGGTCTTCATCTCTTTCTCTGATTCTCCACTTTCCTGAGAACATTATTAAAGTATGTGAAATGAAATTTCAACCTTCTCTCCTCTAAGTAGCACTCTCGATGCACGTCCTCCAAAGCAGACTTGCCCTTTTGGTGGTGCATGAGATTTTCATTACTCTTTTGTAACACCACAATTCAAAGGCATCAATCCTCCTTCTGGAAACTTGATTCATCATCCAACTTTCAGATACCCAAGAAGTAACAGAAAAGACCATGGCTTGGATCAGGCACACACAAAATAGTTATCTTTTTAACATTTGAAATAAGAATCTATAGTCAAATCAGACTTCTTAAACTGGCAAACCCAGAAACCCTTTTTGCATGAAAAGTCTATCCATATTTTTGAAGATACGAATGTTCTATAGGATCAATTTAGGTAAATTTTTAGCTATAACAATATAACAATTTACAAATCAAGGACCTGATAAAATTTTCCTTAGAGAAAACAATAAAAATATTTGACTTTTCATAATATATAAACTAAAAATATTTTAAATAACCCACTTTAATATGGTACTAAGAATGAGAAGAAAACAGTCATCCAAGAAGATTAAAAACTAGTGAGGATTTAAAAGTGTCAGATCTTAGATGGTTGTTAGTCAAGTGCCTTTAAGTCAGCTCTAAATAATAGAAATCCCAGGTAAAACAGAATGGGATACTGCAGATCCTACGCCACCTTTAATATCTCCCCAACGCACACTGTTTCAGACCACCTTGTGCAGGATCTTCCCTTTCGTTGACTATCTACTTTCCTTAGCAAGGTGTCATCTCCAGGGGCTGGTGAAAAGATGCTCAAAAGATGTGAGGCAAAATCTTATCACACTTACTTCTAAAGACCATTCCTGCTGTCTTTCTTCACAGACAGATTTGTTGTTCTTCTGAAAAGTCTGGTATATTCAATATTCTCCACCAAAAACACAAAACAAACTCATCAGTTTTAGATCACACACACACACACACACACACACACACACTCACACACCCTGTGAAAATGTCTCAAAGCTGAACATCTGGCAGGTTTCCAGAGGCTATAAATTGCAAAGGAGGCAACTGTACATCTTTCTCCCTCAGAGCAGCTTGGGCTACACTTAAACATAACTCATAACATAATTATAGGTAAAAATTTTTTTTCGTCATCCAGGAGTACAAGTTAATTTTCGATTTGTTAAATGACTTGACAATGCAACTCATCAAAAGAAGAAAAAAATCCTTTGGAAATAGAACCTTACTTCAAAGTTTCAATTTTTACCTAATTCCAAATTAATTTACCAAGTATGTTTCTCAGAAAACCCTTAAAATTAAAACGCATATGTTAAAATTCAGCAATTAAAGAATTCTTAGTGTATATTTTTATATTTTAAAAAATTAATTCATGCATATTTTTTTAAAATTCAGTATTCATGAATTATAGAAATTGGAATTGTTCACATTATGGTGATTTTACAAAAAAAATAATTTCTAGTAATGAAAGGATCAAATTTGAATGAAGTTATGCTATCTAAATACATGTGATTTCTCCAGAGAGTGCAGTAAATCTAGTCCAGAATAACTCTGTCTGGTGAAATGAGGTTATCAAATAATGTCTTTATTAAGAGCCAATCCTTCTCAATGTTTATTGGATATAAAATACAAAGATGAGTGGAAAGAGAGAAGAAATTACTTTCTAAAACATTCATATTTTATTCCTGTACATTCAATTTAAAATAAAAAATATGTTCTGTTGAGTCCCCTGCAATTCATAACAACCCTATGTACATCAGCTCAGAACCCTACCCTGTCCTGAGCCAGTCTCACTCACTCTGACACACCTAACCAATTGCCCCAATTACTGAATTTATCCATCTTATCCAAGATCTTTCTCTCCTACTCTGTCCCTCTACCATTCCAAGCATGATATCCTTCTCCAAGGACTAGTTCCTCCTGGCCAAATGCCTGAAGTTTGTGAGTCAAAGCTTCAAAATCTTAGCCTCCAAGGACAGACTTGGTTTTACCCTCAAGACAGATTTGTTTTCCTGGTGGTCCATGATATGTCTAAGATCCTTCTCCAGCACCACAACTCAAAGGCATCAATTCTGTCTTCCTTAGTCATTGTCCAGCTCTCCGATGCCTAACAAGTGATTGAGAAGATCATGGCCTGGATCAGGTGCACCTTAGTCTCTAGACTGACATCGTTGCTTCTCAGCACACTGGAGAGGTCCTTGGCAGCAGATTTTCCCAGTACAAGTCATCTTTTGATTCCCTGGATGCTGGTGCCAAGACTATTGATTGTGGAGCTGAACAAGCTGTAATTGTTAACAATCTCAGTCTCTATCTATCATGGTGCTGCCAGTTGGCCTAGTGGTGAGAATATTTGTCTTCTTGATGTTCAGTTTCAATCCATATTGAAGACTCCAGTCCTTGATCTTTCCAAAAACTAAACTACTAGAAACTGTCCTTAGTTGAAAATACTGTTTTATAAAACTGTGTTGCAATCTATAATACACAATATTAAATATAGTAGTTCCTAATCCTCCACTCACTTTATTAACTTAAAATGCTCAGGGTGTTTGTTTGATTCATATCACATTTGAAAACAGCTAATAATTTTTATGTATGTTGATACTGTTATTAGACGAGTCCAAGTACATCAACAACATATCTAAACCTTATCCCATCCTGTGTCATCCTCACATTTCTTGACACATTAGAGCCCACAACAGCAGTCACTGTGTCAATCTATCTGGTTGAAGTTCTTCTCTTCTTTCAGCTAACCTTCTACCTTTCCAAGCATGATGTCCCTCTGTAAGGAATAGCCTGCTAACAACATTCCCAATCTCTTAACATTTCCAAAGTACGTGAGAAGAAGCTTTATGTATCAGAAATATATTTATCTCTGAAATGACTTCAGCAAAAGTTTGAATGCCTGATAAGTGTTTGTGTGCCTAACAATATTAATTTTCTAATTTGTAAGCTTTAAAATAGAAAAATAAAGCTAGAAGCTTTTAATAATTAAATCTAACACAATATACTGTACAACAGCATCAACTGTATCCTGGGATGATGTCTCAACCATGAACAAATTATGCTTACACAATGATTATACTAGGAAAATCTAAGGTTATGTAAATAATTGATGTAAAATGAAGAGGTTCTCTTTTCTCTGAAGTATTTAAATATACAACAAAACCATATTTATTTAAATTAGGCTATTGTCACCAAGTTAACATTTTGAAGTTATCTAAGCACATTGTTATGAACACTTTCTAAGGCTGAATTCAAATGTTTAAAATAAATGTTTGGCTCACTCAGCTAAGCTTAATAATCTATTTCAAGAGAGGAATTAGTTTAGTTAGTATTCTTCTTAATTGAATGGATACTATTAAGTCCGATTATAAAACTAGTTATTATTATCATCTTCTGTGGTATACAGACTATTGATATCCATGTGCTGCCACGGGTTTGTGGTTCAAAATCACTTTCCTAGCTACCAACTTGACTTTCATCACCTGACTAAGTGAGAAATTGAAATGGGGTGTGTATAAACCAACCATCATGGGTTAATTTAAATTTTAACATTTAAATCAAGCAAGTTTAACAGCAGAGGTAGGAATTAAACAATGTGAGTGAAAGAATGTGTGTGAAACAATATGTATATAAAAGAAACACAATATATACAAATTTTTGTATGGAAATTAATATAAAATAAAAATAACTCCAAAAAAATCAAAGCAAAGCAGCTGATAATGTAGCACACATCCTTCAGGGCCAGAGATTCCTGTGCGGTCATATTGGAATACATGTGAGAGCCCCAGCAGAGAACCACAAGGGAGAGCTGATTTGATAGGACAACCTCACAAAGCCAGAATGAGACAACTTCACACAAGCTTAATGGAGGATTGAGGGAAGACACTGTAACTGCCAAAGATGAAGAAAACTTTACAACATTGACCTAAGCCATGAGGCTGAAGGTCAAGGGGTCAGGGAGTATGTTTGAAAAGATGTGCTGAGGATCTGTATCCTCCTTTCAAGCTGAGTAGAAATTTATTAACTTCCCTAAGACACTCTGTAACTGTGAGATCTATGCCCACTGCCTTGGTTTTCAGAGTATACAGTAAAGCAGTACCATGGTGTTGGAATGAGCAGTTAGGTTCAGGAGTGTGGAGGCCGTGTCTGATATTACTTGTTTGGTACTGTAGATGTTGCTGATGGGTATACCTTCCTATTGTGGAATAAATAGAAGCAAGATTTGCCTTTACCATGCCATAATTTAATATACTCCCTTTTCTCCCCTCTTCTAGTTTACAAAACTTGAATACAAATTCAGACAAATTATTTCAATTTCCCTCACAACCCCCTACTCATCAAATTGTACAACCCAATGATTAATCCCCTCCTCCCCCTGCACATCCACATCCCTCTGCTTCCAGCCTCTCGCACCCCTCCTGGGTATGATACTCATTCTACAATAACAGTTTTATACTCTTTTTCCACTATGCTCATCATTTAATATTACCTGAGTTGTTGTATAAAATTTGCAGTTACAATTGACAGGTGTCCGTGAAATTCTGGGTTTTTTTGTTTTGTTTTGTTTTTGTTTGTTTTGTTTTGTTTTTTTTTTTTAGAAAACACAATCAATCCTACCAGAATTTTCCAAAATATTATTACTTCTATCTTTTTTTTTATTATTTGTCTAATCCTTCTTATTTACATTTTCTCTGAGCCCAGATGTTGTTTTTCAGCATTTATAAATTCACCTAATGTAATAGAGATCATAACTATAATCCTCCCAAGATACTGGTGCTATTTCCTGCAACTGAATAAAAGTCTACGGACTTAAAAAATCCACTTCAGAATCTGATTCATTCTTATTTTACAAGTTCCTTTTTGAAGTATGCATCTTTTTATTCTCCATGTTCTTTATATCTCTTATATGTTTCAAGAAACCAAAGTTCTTTTCATTCAAGCCTTCAAATTACTGTTCTCTCTGCCTGGAGCAGTCTATTCTCCTAACAATTTCGTACTGTCTTTGAACTTTCCCTCTACTGATGCATATATTATTTTTGTTCTTGTGTACCATTGATTTGGACCTAAGCCATAGCTCACCCTCTGGTAGGCTTTCAGATGTGGTTAATTGCATGGGGTATGCATAGGTAGGACATATATTTATCTCTGCCTATGCTTTCTGTCACAGTTACTTTTTATTTTTGTCATAGTAGATACAATCTAAAATTATTTTAAAAATTTATTTACATATTTACTGGTTTTTTTATCCAGTCAATGTCATGAAAATATGACATTGATTCCTACCTTCTATATCCTATTTTGCTACTGCTTGGTAATATCTGTGGAACACACATGTATTTGTGAATAAAAATAAAAATGGAAAGAGTGAATCTCACTTCCTATTTGTCTTCCTTATTATTAACACAATCAAATGGAAATTTCTTCCTTCCCATCATTTGCCCTTTGTCTAACATAATTAATTACCAAATATCTCAACAAAAACTGCTGAAGATCACTTAAAAATGGCTAGAACAGTACATAAATAGGAAACTTCCAGAAATTCAAGCAGGATTTAAAGGAGACTGTGGCACCAGAGAATTCATTGCTGATGTCAGATGGATTCTGGGTGAAAGTAAATAATGCCAGAAGAACGTCTATTTATGATTTATTGACTGTGCAAAGGCCTTTGACTGTGTGAATCATAACAAGTTACAACTTAACATTGAGAAGAATGGGAATCCCAGAGTACTTGATTGCGCTCATTTGAAACCTATATCTGGACCAAAGAGAAAAGGGAGTGTAGAAGAGTTGTATTCTCTCCCCATATTTATTTAATCTGTACACTGACCAAATTATTTGTGAGGCTAGACCTATGAGGATAAATGTGGCATCACAATTGAAGGCAGACTCATCAATAATCAGCATTAAGTCGATGACACAACCACATTAGCTCAAAATGAGGAGGACTTAAAGTACTTATAGCAGAAGAGTAAAGAATACAAATACATAATACATTATGGATTGCATATCAAGGTCAAGAAAACAAAATTCTTACCACTGGATCAAATGGTAACATCATGATAGATAGGAAAAAAGTGTTGCCTTTGAGCTGTGGTGTTGGTGAGGAACACTGAACATCCCATGGATGGCCAAGATAATCAACAGATAAGTCTTGAAAAGGGTGCAGCCAGAGTGCTCTTGGGAAGCAGGAATGATGACACTTTGCCTCACATACTTTGAGAAAGTTGCTAGAAAGAGCGATTCCTTGGAGAGGGACATGATGTTGGGAAGAGCAGAGGGTCAGAGAAGGAGAGGAAGAACCTTAACCAGGAGGATTGACCTGGTGACTGCTGCAATGGGCTTCTGTGTGTCAGGAAGGGTGAGGACGGCACAGGATAGAACAGGCTTCACATCTTTTGTTTATAGGGTTGCTATGAGTCATACTCAACTTGATGGCACCTAACAACAACAACAACAACAACTATAGAATTACACATTTTCTAAAACTTATTTATTACTTGTCTTCCTTTATCTGGACCTTAATATTTCTTAACCTTCCAATGCACATTAATTTTTATAGACTCCTATAATACTTTATCACCACAAGTCTACTCAACAACTTCCATCCCTGTTGATTCTTTCTCATCCCGGTAAGTTAGGTCTCAATGTTTATTGAATTTTTTATCTATTATTTTTCCTGTAAAAATTATCCCTCTATTTTCTTTTCATTCTAAATTTTAATTTCAGTTTGTTTCATTCATTCATTCATTGTATTGGGTCTATGTGAGTTGGAAGCAACTTGGCGTCTTGTTGGAGGACATCCAACAATAATGCAAAGTTTCACTATCATAAAGGTAGGTGATAAAATGTCATCGTTAGAATAGTAACATGCTGTCTTTTTTCCTGTATTCATCTTAAGATACTATGTAAGAGGAGAAAAATAATTATAAGTATAAATAAATTAAGCATCTCCATAAGTTCCTAATTGTCTTACACAGGTAAGTTCTTAATTGTCTAACACAGGTAATGCATATATGGGAGTTTATTATCTTATTATCTATTTTTGTGTGTTTGAAATACTTTCTACATTATCTAAAGCATAATCTTCAAAATTTGTTATTTCACATTATAATATTTAATTGACAGAATAATTTTATTACGTATAGTTTTTAAATTGCACATCTCAACTGTATATAACTTTAAATATAACTCATCAATATGAGCTGAAATAGAAATATTACTTTAAAGGCAATATTCCATTAATCCATAGTATTTTAGAAGAAAATTTTGAAGAATACCCTCAACAATTTTTATACATTAGATGAGGTAATTACAGTACTAATTTTGATACCTTTCTTATCAGATGCATTTCTTTACCTAAATTGTAAATATTCAATCCATAGCAGAATCTGCTACATACAGTACATTCTTAGTTGCCCAGAATATTCCAGTATTCGCAACAGAGAAAAATGTACTGTGGTGCAATCATTTCAAGCAATATAGCTTTCTATTTTTCAACATAATCTAAATTAAGTATTATCGTCTTCCATGTTGCAATGGATTGTAAATTCTGTCCTATTGCTTGCTTGTAACCACTCTCTGAAACACACTGTTTGTCGTAAATAAGGAAGGAAGAGGGGAAGGGATGTAACTTGAAGTTGCCACCTTAATTCTCTAGGGTATGTGGGCTCCAGCCCTGAGAAGCTGTATATTGTGTATATTTGCTGTTACAAAGTGTAATGATTTTCTCTATGGAAACTGCATCTAGTCTGATCCAGTTGCTCTCAGAATCACAACCTGGTCCACAGCTAACCAGCCCCAGGAACCACATCCATCACCTGAACCAGTCACCTGACAAGCTGTCACTGCCTGAAGCAGCCTTGGAAACAAGCCTAATCACAGATTTGGGGATTGGCAGCTACAACTGCATGAGCCATATTTTCCTGATGTTTCTTGAGCTTGCCAGAATTTCCAGGGAATTACAGGACTCCTAGACACGCACAGGAGCAAGAGGACTGTGGAGAGGGAGGCAGAGGTGATGTGAGAGACGATGGAGTGGGGCAGCAGATCGGAAAAGTTAGGTATTGGGAAAGTTTTCACCTTTACTTTATAGGAACACGTTACACTAATACTTTTTTTAAAACAAACTATGTAAATGCTTATATTTCTCAACTTCGTATTCCATACCTGGTTTGTTCTGTATTATCATTATCATGTTCTATGCTAATTTTGCATTAGATGCGACCCAACAACAATGCTTACAGACTTCATTTGAGTCAGCCAATAGGGAAGGTTTCCTAGGTAAAGAATCTCAAAAGACATGATGTATGGGGATGATCATATGAAACAAAATGTGAATGAAGGAACATGTGAAACAATGTATGTGACTACAATGTATACAGATTTTGTATACAAACTGATATAAGATGAAGATAAATTTGTAAGAAGAGTCAACAGCTATGGCAGTTGAATTGGAACCTATTCATAACAGGCCCTCCGACTGGTTTCCAAAGCTGTAAAGTGAGAGGAGATTTCTCATCTTTCTTCCATGGAGCCACAAGCAGTTTTGATTCACTAGAGGGGCAAAATTTAAGAGTTAACAGCACAATTTTTTTATTAACTATTCCACTAGAGCTCCCTAGATGAAAAATTGTTGTTGCTGTTGTTGTCATGTGCTGTCGAGTCACCTGCGACTCATAGTAACCCTATGTACAATAGCTCCAAACCCAGCTCTATCCTGTGCCAATTTTATTGTCTCTGATATACCTACCCCCATTACCCCAGTCATTGAATCTATCTATCTTATCTAGCATCTTTATTTCTTGTGCTGTCCCTCCACCCTTCCAAGTATGATGTCCCTCTCCAAGGACTGGTCCCTCCTCCAACGTAGGTTAGACTCCTTGCTTCTAAGGAGCAGCCTAGATTCACCCTCTCTATGATGAACCTGTTTGTTCTCCTAGAAGCTCATGGTGTATTCAATACTCTTCTCCAGCATCACAGCTCAAAGGCATCAATTTTCCTTCTATCATCTCTAGTCATTATCCAGCTCTTTGATGCACAGTAAGTGATTGCAAAGACTCTGGTTTGGATCAGGCACACCTTAGTTTCCAGGTTAACATCATTTCTCTTCAGTACTTTTCCAATGTAATTGATCTTTTAATTTCCTGGTTGCTGGTACCAAAAGTGTTGATTGTGCCATCAAGCAAACTAAAGCTGTTAACAAATCAGAGTATAACTACATATATATAAGAATTTTGAAGAAAATGTTTAAGAATAAAGCCAGCGGTTATTCTGAAAAGGAAAAGAACACACTCAAGAGATTCCAGAGTCCAGAAATCAACACAAATATTTAAAATTTTAAAATAAACTCTATGAAGAAATAGTTGAATGGATTTTGATTATTAGTTTATAAAGTAAAATGCAGGAAAAACATTAACACTTTTCACATGTGTGAATAAATATTTCTCATATATGAACATCCTAATGATTGCAGAGTCACAACAAACAGAAGAACCTGAAATATGGAAAACAAATTAAATCCATATACACATTCAGCAAAAACTAGTGACAACCTATAAAATGATATCAGTGGATAGAAAGAAAACTAATAAAATGTATATGAAAGCCCGGGGTGGGGTGGGGTGGGTAAGGAGTGGGAGCAGAGAGGTGAGAGTGGGAGGAGGGGGACATAACAGGATGTCACACAATTTGATGGGTGCAGGGAGGGGGTAAATGAAATGAGAAAGATCCAGCAGGGGCCTGCCTGGAAAGGTGGGCTGAAGGTGGGCATAGTTTAATGGTGGTTAATTTTATAAAGCACAATGTATAGGAATGATTATTTGAAACACAATGTGAATGAAGTGTGAAACAATGCATACAAATGTCATATGCAAACCAATATAAAATATTTTTAAAAAATATTGTGAGGTCAAATTGATGATTCTACTGCTTGATTGTTCATTTGGTGTTTTGTAAATTTATCATATTAGATGCACTTCTTTCCTGATACTATTTGGGAAGATAAATTATTCTATTTAAGAATATTTCTAGTTTTTCAAGGTATTTCACTTACTGTCAACTCAGAACTGACTCAAAGCTGAGTCACTAGCAGATTTTCAGAGGCTGGAAAACACATAGGAGGAGACTGGCCACTTTTCTTCTATTAGGTGGATGGTGGTTTTGAACCACCAGAAAAGCACTACCTTTGAGTTGACAGTGTGACTCCATATGGACCACACTATCAAAGCAAATATTATCGTTTTTTTATCAATTCAAAACTAACTCATAGATGACCCTCCAGCAAGTTTTCAGAAGCTGCAATTTGCAGGGGACTTGACTGTCCATTTTCCTCCAGTGGAGGGGCTGGTGGACTTGAAATGTGTGCCTTTTGGTTGACAGCACAATTCCTTACCAGGCCACCAGGGCTCCCTGGGGCATCCAATAAGTTCAATACTCCATGAAGTATCATAATAATACTTTAACATGTTCATGTACATACACCGACTTATAATTAATATTTCTTATTATCATTATGCTTATTAACTACCATATTAAATAGGAAGCCTACTCAATTTATCTACTGTAATTGTGACATTTGAAGGTGCAAAAGGTGAGCAGGTGTCAATTCATTAGTATACTGGGTCTTCATTTCCTCGTACATCACCTGAAGGCTTGGATTTTACGATCCCAAATTACTTTTCTGTGAAGTGTTTAGTGATTCTTGAGTGGTTTATTTCCTGAATCTGTTGCAAATGAAGGAGGCATACAGCCAGAAGAGGGAATTCTGATTTTATCCCCAGAGTTCTAGAACATCATAGATATTGGCACATCATTGTATGAAATTTGGCTGCTTTATTATACACCATCCTAAATGCACTGAAAAAAAAGTTTATTTATGCCAACTTTTTAAAAAAGTGAAAAAAATGACAAATTCATTATTCTATAAAAATTTCTCATTTATATAACAGAATTTTTACTGTTTAAAATTAGCATTTGCATTTGATCTTCACCAGGATTAGCTACTTGTCCCAACAGCTACTCTGAAGCTGAATCAAATCCTCTAATCTTCCAGTGACAGTGAAGGAAAAGATTTTGGCTCGGATTAGACACAAACAGATGGTATTCCTATATTTTCTGCTTTCATACACAACACCTTCAAATCAGTACCCAAACCCATTGAGGGAAAAATATACAGTAACAACTTTTTCTGTTAATAAATTGGAGAAGTAATTTTTGCATTGATTTAGTCACTACAATAATTGGTAATGTAATAGTTTACTGTGTGGACACAAAATTAAAGTAGCTTAAAGTGATCCTTGTCTTTATTATCATAACTATTCAAATTTTTTTTACTTTATTTAAATATACATATAATAAAGTAAATATATTCCTATTTTATTTATTGTTGTTTAACAAGAAAAAAAACCTTGGTCTTCAAATAGTTAAGAATTTGGAATGCTGTCCATTTGCTCTGTGGGGAAAAAGAAGTGCCAGTCTGCTTTCCTAAATTAGTTCATCCAGAATAATTCTACAGCAGTTCAGCTCTATCCTACAAAGTCAAATTTGAAATAAATCTGAGGTCTTATTCTTCTCTTTTATTTTTGGTTTTGGGGTTTTGTTTTTTTTACTACATACGTATTTGTACATATACATTTAGCATTTGCTTATATTTTAAGAGAAGAAATTTTAAAAGCTGGTAAAGAATGTATGGCAATGTAAAAAAGATGCAGAACCTTAAAAGGCATTAAATTATGTATTATCAAATATTCCTCGCCATTTCAAAAATATTACTTTGTTTAATGAATCAGGTTGGACTTTTATTAATGAAACACAACTTCTATGCTTACTTTAACATTTTCCAAGAGATCACAATGGTGCTGGAAAATATTAACAAAGAAGTCCAGATTTGCATTCTTTTTTCTGCCAACCTACTATACATCTTTTTTTTAACCATCTTTTTTATTGTTGTGTCCATTATGGATAAATTTCAACTATTTCATATTTTATTCTTCTTAGAATTTCCTTGCTGTTTAATAATTTTCTGATAAATTAGCATGGTATAATTTTAGGTAATTATTTTATATCTCCTCAAGTTTTTTATATTTTAAAAGGAATCCAGAATGTAAACTCAATATATTTATTAGGTAGCTATCAACTGTTTTACTAAATATAGGTACACATTCTTCCTCAGTGCACATAGATCATTCTCCAGGGCAGATCATGTTCTAAACCACAAGAAAAGTCTCAGTAAACATGAACAGATTAGCTGAACATTAATAAAAATGACAGAAGAAGATTTGATGACTTTGATCAGTGGTATTTGAGAAAACTATTGAATTGCCAAAAGAACAAACAAAAGTCTTAGAGAAAATTCAGGCAGAGTGCTCTTTTAGAAGCAAAGAAGCTTTATCTCACATTCTTGGGTGTATTGTTAGAAAAGGCCATTTCTTGGAAAAGGGTATTATGCTTGAAAAGATAGAGGGTGAGTAAAAGAAAACCTTCAACAAGACAACAAGATGGCCTGACACAGTGACTGAAGCAATGGACTCAAATATGTCAGAGATCATGCAGATGGCATGGGATAGGAGATTTCAGATCTATTGTTCATAGATTCACTAAGAGTCATACTAATAGCACCTAAGACAACAATAATCATCACAGTCTGTAGAGAGTACTTGATGCAAAAATGGCTATTTATGTATTCACTACAAATGTAAATACACTCACTACAAATATACAATGTAAAGGAAAATAAATAACAACTTCTATTTATAATGGAATGTAAAAAAATAAAATACTTAAGTATAGATTTAAACAAGAAACTGTGAGATTTTTACACCAATAAGTATAAATATTACATAAATAAATTTAAAAAGACAAAAGCAAATGGAAAAATAATATATTGAAGCATATAATATTGTTAACAGTACCACAGAAAGTATTCTACAGATTTAACAGAAATTCAACCAAAATTATAATAGTTTATTTTGCAGAAATGGAAAAGGTAATCCTCAAATTATGATAGAATTGCAAAGAATACAGAATCTGAGAAGGAAGATAGTAATAAAAAGAACTAAGATGGAGGACATACACTTTTCAATTTGAAAATAGACTACAAAATCACAATAATCAAAGCAATATATAACTAATGTAAGAATATCTACACAAAATAATGGGATAGAATTGAGCCTATATAACCACATAGTCAATAATTTTTTACAAGGCCACCCAACCCACTGAATGGGGAGAAAATAACCTTTTCAATATGATACTGGAAAACAATATGCAAAAGAATTAAACCAAACTCACACCTCATATCATATAGGAAAATTAACCCATGCTGGATCAATGGCTTAACCATACAAACCAAGTCATAAAATGCTAAAGAGATTATACAGGACTAAAATTACAAAACTTAGTTTCACCAATAGATCTTTATATCAATAGCAACAGCATGAGCCACAAAAGGCAAAGTGGATAAATTATATTTCCTCAAAATTATAAACTGCCGTGTTCCAAAGAATTTTACAAGCAATGAAGAGATAACTTTTATAATGGTAAGAATTCTTTGGTAATGCCATGGTGTATAAATGTTTAATACCCAGACTATTTAGAGTACTCTCACAATGAAACAGCAACAAAAAGGCCAAATAATCCAATTTTAAAATGGGCATAAGACTTGAATAAACCTTACCCTAAAGACGAGATGCAAATAGCCACTAGGCAGAGGAGAGGACGCTCAAATGCCAACATTCATTACTCTTGTAGGCCAGCAATTTTATTTCAGAAATTCAAATCAAATCCTCAAAGAATCTTCAATTCCAAGTCACTATGATGATGATTATCAGAGAAACGTACAAGAGCAAGTTTTGGTAAAGATGTGAAGAAACTGGAACTTTTGACTATTGCATAATTATTGAAATATACGGTACCGCAAATACAAAACTTCACAGTGTTTCCACCAAAAGGTAAACATGAAGCTGTCATCTGTCATCATATTTGCAAAATAACCTAAAACAATACTTAAAAAAATATACTTGCCCATCACTGTTTATTACAAAATTACAATAACCAAAACTTGGAGGAGGGAAACCGAACACACAAAAAAAAAACCCCTAAAAACCTCAAACCAAAACTGGTACCAACAACTAATGAATGGATAGAATATAGTGGAATAAGAAAGGAAATAAAAATCTGACATATGCAGTGGCATAAATTAGCTTTGGAAAAAATTGAGACAAAAATTGTATAACTTAACTTACATAAAGTACCTAAAATAAGTATGCCATTTTGATAAAATTTAACTTATAGCTACCATAAACTGAGAAGAGAAAGGAGAGTTACTGTTAATATTATTGAGTGTCTGTTCAATGCAACAAAATATACTCAGAAATAAGTAGTAATCATAGTCGTGAAAAAATGGTGTCACTGAATCGTACATTTGATAGTTAAAATGACAAATGTCTTATATTCACTACAATAAAATAATAATAATAAACAACCTGCGAGTAATACAGTAACTATAACATATGATTCCTTGTACATGTTAACATTCAATAAGTAACCGGATTAACTGTGGGAATCTTAGTTAAGTAGAAACTTGTAAAACCTCTTTTTGTCACAAGGCACTTCATATTGTTTCCTTTATGATGCCATCATTACCTATTAGAGCTTTGTCCCCCGCTGTGGAGAAACTGAAAGTATATGAAAGCATGCCTAGGAAAACTCCCCAAGACTTGGTGATTTCATCATTAAATTCTCATTCTGATTGAACTACTTATTAAATTCTTCATTGCTAACACCCCCATAAGCACACTGTTGTTGAAGAGTAAAGAATGTTCAAGAGAAGAAACTCCATAATGGAAAAAAGGATTTAGTAGCAGGGTAGAACTAAGACTGTTTATATTCTTATCCATGCAAAAAACCATACTTAGTATCACCACACTTAGGGGACAGTGATTAAATTACTGACATCTGACTTGTATGTAAGGCTTTTTTTGAAACCTGTGATTATGCATGTCAACATACGCAAGGAGAGAATAGGGATTTCCATTATCTATATAAAGCTTTTATTTGTAGCTTTTGCTTCACCTAAAAAATCAATCACAAGTCAATGATATAAAACGGTGTCATCCTAAGAACAGAAGAACAGTGAATGATAGCGATTTTCTGCCAAGGATATCTTTATATTCTCCTCAAATAATTTCTAATATAGTTCACAAAGTAAAGCAGTTGCTTTGCCAGAAAATAATTGTAATCACACTTAATGGTGCTTCATGTTGTTGTCAGTCATTTGTTCAACAAATATATATTAAACCATGTCTATCTGTCAAGAGTAGATTTATAATACACACACACAAAATCTACTTTCAATTTCTCTTTTATTCTACAAGTTATTTTTGGCCAACTGAAGGAAACAAGTAGGGTTAGAAAATAACAAGTAAGAATTACTTTGTGATGAATATAAAAAAAAAAAAAAATGAAGACCTTCTCACACATGTTATGTTGCTCTGTTAGGTACTGTGGAGTGGAAACCAACCCATAGCTAACTCTCCAGCAGGTTTTCACAGGCAGTAAATCAGAAGGGAAGAGGTTCCTCAACTTTTTCCTGGGGAGGAGGCGACAGATTTGAACCAATGACTTCAGGATGCAGCACAACTCCTTACCCCAGGTCACCAGAGCTCCTTCACAGATATGTAAGTACAGATCATGTCCAAGGGAAAAAAAATCCATATATATTTTCAAAGAGTATTGAAAAAGAATGAAACAAAGCAATTCTTCTTAGTGATTGAATAAAAATAGGTGATTTTTTTTTAATCTGTCCTGGGAACAATTGCATTCAGAGAAGATTAAGTCATTAGTATTAATTAAGGGGCCTCAGGTGGCATAGTCCCTAGAGTTGCACTGCTAACTCCAAGGCAAAGCCTCTCTGGTGGATCAAATCCCCAGAAACTCCTCAGGAGAAGGAAGGACAAACTCCTCTGAGATGTGCAGTGCTGGCAACCTAAAGGAGGGTCAACTGGCTTTGACAAGCACTGTGGCATTTGGACAAGAACAAACTGGGAGGAGGGTAGAGAGAATAGTGCAACAATGAATGAATGGAAACCCAAA
>NW_006399864.1:7246252-7269497 GCF_000299155.1 Elephantulus edwardii
TTATCAAAGTTCATAGAGTTTCCAGAGGTATGTTTTTAGGAAGTGGATAATACTAGAAAAAAAATATGTTTTATTGACAATGTGAAGGCATACTATTGTGTGGTCATAACAAATTATGGATAGCATTAAAAAGGATGTGAATTTTAGAATACTCAATTGTGTAAAAGCAAAGCTTGTACACATACCAAGAGGGAACCTTTTGAGAAGAAGAAGTGGAAATTGCATACTTAAAAATTAGGAAAAACATGTTGCAGAGTTTATCATTTGCTATACTTATTCAGTCTAAATGCTTAACAAATAATCCAAGAAATTGGACTCTGAAGAACAACATGACCTCAGGATGGGAGAAAAACTCATTAAAAATGTAGGACATACAGAAGACACAACCTTGCAGCCTGAAAGTAAAGTGGACTTGAAATACTTACTGATGGAGACCAAAGATTTCAGTGTTGATTACATGTCAAAAAAAAAAAAAAACCCACCAAAATCCTCACAACTAGAACAGTAAATCATATCATGATCAAAAGAAAAAAAATATTGATACTGTCAAGGATTTTATCTAACTTGGATACATAATAAATGCCACAGAAGGAGCAATAATCAAATTACATATCCTTCTGGAAATATAAGTAGTCAGAGTTAAAATTAAAGTTTTTTTAATGCAAAGGTACTGCCTTAAGGACTATTATCATATATTCTTTTCTATAACTTTGTTGTTCATTATCGATAGGGGTTGTCAAATAGACAATGATGTTTACTGATGCTATGAATAATAGATGATAAAACTTTGTCTTATTCTCTCAAACTCTGGCATGCTCAAACCCAGTGTCACAGTCACTTTGTTAATACATCTAAGTTTGCTGAATCTTGACTTGTCCAAGAAGACTAATATGTATGCAAAAACTAAACAATGAACAAAAAGAAAAATGAAGAATTGATGCCTTTCAATTATAGTCTCTATGAAGAATATTAACTACATAATGAGTTATGAGAATTAGCAACTAATCTATCTAGAGAAAGAGCATCCAAAATATCCCTTAGAAGAGAAGATATCAAAAGTAGTGTCTATTTCTTTTCCAAAGGAGCTACTGATAAGGTAGCATACTAGGAAAGGTTGAAGGTTGGAAAAAAAAGGGGGGGGGAGACCTTCAATGAGATGAACTGACACAGTGACCAACACAATGGACTTGAGCATGACAGAGATAGCAAGGATTATGTAGGCTCAGGCAAGGCTCAGAGTTGTAGTTCGTAGGGTTACTGTGAGTTGTAGATGGCTTGATGTTACCTTACAATAATTGTTACGTCAAGTGTGAGATTCATAAACCTAATATTAGTTATAGACTCCTGACTCATCCATATAATCTTTTATACTTGTGTGTTGTCAAGGCAGAACCAACTCATAAACGACCCTCCAGTGGTTTTCAGATGCAGTAAATATCATGGAAGGAGATTGTGCATCCTTCGCCCACAGAGCAGCTGGCGACAAACCAAATGCCTTTGGGGCTGCAGTATAGCTTCTTAACACCAGCCCACCTGAGAAATTCAATATGATGGGGAAATGGAGGGTGACCATTAAAGAAAATGGAAGATGACTGTACGTCATTTCATAATTGCCAAATTATATCATTATATGACTAAAAAAAAACACTGTTAACCTTGTCCCAGTTAAGATGACAAATAATCTTACGCCATCCCAAAACAGCTGGTGTTACTCTCTTCTTATACTTTGACATTCATTACTGCCAGAGACACAACGTTAACATACAAAATAATAGGATAAAAGCTATTTTCACTGTTGTTGTAATTAAAAATGTTGAATAACAAGAATTAATAGGTGAAGTATCAAGAAGACTCACTGCAGACCTCAAGACATACGGTTCAAATCCACCAGCTGCTCGACGGGAGAAGGATGGCTAAGTGCCTACAGTGTGATTAACTGAAAATGCCTCTGAAAATCCACTGGTGCGTCAGTTCCAACTCTTTGGTACACACCACCACTACCACCACCAGCATAGGCAGTATATGGATTGAGGGATTTCTTTAATTTTACATTCTATGGTAAACATTTGCTAACTAAATTTTTCACTTGAAACTATATTTTTAATATAAACAAAGTACATATTTCAATCTTTAAATAAGATACACATTTTTTTTTTACAAAAGACAGAATCTGTGTCGTGGAAAAGCACCAGCTTTTAAGTTGGACCACCTGCATTCTGACAAACTAACTAGCTTTGTGATCCATATCAGATTTGTGTCGCTTCTGCCTAAAAATAAAGCTTCAGACATATAATTACCACATGGAGTTTTGTTTTGGTAATGATTTATTCATCAAAAGTTATTTTATGCAATACTCCAGTGTCTTCTATTTAGACATTTTAAAAATATGTTTGTAATGCTTTTGAGTTGTAGTGCTGTAAAAATGTATTGAACATATCATGACCACAAAGAGAACATTCAGGTCTGTATTGCAGAGAGTGAAATCAAGCTTCTCCTTGGAGGCCAGTATTTTGACACTGTGTCTCACATACTTTGGGCACATTGTCAAGAGGGACCAGTTCTTGCAGAAGGACATCATGCTCTGAAAGGTGGAGGGATAGCATGGGAGAGGAAGGCCCTTGATGAAACAGATTGACAGAGTAACTGAGTTAATGGGAGTAGGTGTATTGCAGTCAGTGAGACTAGGTCAGGATAGGGCAGGGTTCAGAGCTATAACACATAGGGTCACTGTGAGTCCTAGTAAACTAGATGGCACACAGCAACAGCAATTAAAAAGTAAGTGAACACAGCATGCCCAAATTTAAAATCATATACAGTTGTGAGGGAGCTCTGGTGGCCTAGTGGCAAGAAGTTGTGCTGCAATCCTGAAGGCACGTGGTTCTACGGGAGAAGAATGGGCAATCTCCACAGGTGTGATTAACTGCCTGTAAGAACCCATCAGAGGGTTATTTAGGGATCGGTTCCAACTCTAAGGCACACAACAACCACAACAATGCAATTGTGAATGAATTTCAACATCATTTATTTTTTTAATGACAATGTCAGATTAAAACAGACAAACTGCTTGAGAAATAAAAAATAACAAATAGGTAAGTAGACATGATCAATAAACAACATTTTAAAAAGTAATAGCTTAAAATTCCTTATATATTGTTCTGGCTTTTACAAACTTCCAGTGTGGCAATAAAAAGTATACTTGTGCAGTGAATGCTGTTCTCTAGATAAAGTAAGAAAGACTTAAAATACTTGCAGCCTTCAATATTGATTGCATCTCAATATCAAGAAAACAAAAATTCTTACCACTAGACTAATAGATGATACCATGATATGTGGAAAGATTGAAACTGTGAATGAGTTAATTCTGCTTGTATCCACTATCAGATGACTTTATACCACTGGTCAGGAGATCAGGAGACATATTAAAAAAGTATACATACAGGGTCCTCTCCAAATTACTGAAAAGCAATGTTATTAGTTTGAGAAGGAAGGTGTTTCAAATTCAACCCATGGTCTTTTCTATCACTTGCTAGGCTGCTGAGATCTGGACAATGAATAAGGATAACAGAAGAAAAATTGAGGCCTTTGAGTTGTGATGTTGGAGAAGAGTAATGAATATCCCATGGAACAGACAAAAGATCAGATATATCTTGGAGAAAGTGCATACAGAGTGCTTCTTGGAGGCAAGGATGGCAAAGCTTCAACTTGCATATTTTAGGCATGTCAGGAGAGGCTATTCCTTGGAGAAGGACATCATGCTCGGAAATGGAGGGAGATGGCAGAGAAGAGGAAGATTGTTACAGTGACTATAGCTATGGACTCAAATGTATTAGAGATTGTGAGGTTGGCACAGGATAGGAAAGGCTTCAGATCTTTTGTAAATAGGATCTCTTTGAGTTGTACTCAACTTGATGGCACCTAACAAAACAATAATGTAGATATAAAATTTTGATGCTACAAGTCTGTTAAATCAACAAACTATTTAAGTGCTCAAAGAAAGTTCTATGTGAAGACTGAAGTTTCTGAAAGGGAAGATCAGTTTCATTCATTCAATAAATATTTATCTAGTTTTCTTGTCTGATAGTGTTGTGTTAAGAGCATATAATAGTGAATGGAATACATACAATTGTCCCTTGTGTGTGAAAATAGTCTGATTTAAAATGCAGTATTAAATAAACATCTAACTAAATAGTATAGTAGTCATAGGAAGAAAAGAATCAAGCTTAGTTTTCATAAAATAAGGGTGTTAGTTTTAGACTGAGTAGACAATCAAAGTGTCAATGACAAAAAAATATGTTGACATTTGTAGAAGCAGCAGTAGCAATAGCTATGCATATACCCTAAGAAGAAGAAATGTTTATAGAGGAATATCATACGGAAATGTCAGGGTGCAAAAAGTTTGGTGCTTTAAGAGAATGGTTCTCAACTAGGATAAAGGTTTACCTGCCAAAGGACATTTGAGAATGGCTAGAGACATCCTGTATTTGCAAATGAGGAGAAGGATGTTTTTGAGAATAGAGATGCCGCTATGAAACAAGAGTCATCCTCTAATAAGGGGCAGAGTTAGAGAAACCCTGTATTAAAGGACTAGAACAGTGTGCTCCAGTTTGCAGTACTATAAGATGAAATTGAAGAGACTGGTTGGAACAGTACAGAAATTTATAGGTTGTTCCAAAGAGTTAGATTTTACGCTGTAAAACACTATGCTTTAGCAAGAAATTTTATGTAAGATGATATTAACATTTTTACTTATATTTAAGAATTATCATTCTGGGTAACACTGATTCAGTAGAAGAGTTTTCTCCTTTTACTCAGAAGGAATATTTCAGAGAAGAAAATATAGTAATACTTTTGATAAGTCATGATGTATGGTATAATGACACTCTTCTGATAAATCATGATAATATTTTTTCCTCTAAATTTTTTTTTACATTCACAAATAACCTGCTTATCCCATTGATAAAAAAGAGTTTACTGATAATTTTTATATGCAATTAACATTGTGAGTATTTTGTGAATAAGGACATAAAGATAAAAAAAAAAAGAAACCTAGTAAGAAAACCACTAAAATAATTCATGGAAATGTAAAAACAAGAC
The DNA here is from genome assembly GCF_000299155.1 of Elephantulus edwardii. Taxonomy (NCBI): domain Eukaryota; kingdom Metazoa; phylum Chordata; class Mammalia; order Macroscelidea; family Macroscelididae; genus Elephantulus; species Elephantulus edwardii. The sequence goes on from NW_006399864.1 coordinate 7,251,347, forward strand.
AAAGTAAAAAATAACCACAAACATACCAAGGAAGAAGGAAATAAAAATGAAGTGAATTGGGAAGACTCACTGGAAATCGTGGAAGTGGAATAAGAGGGCCAAATGACAAATTGGATATTCGAATAAGAAAGAAGTCCTGGTTAGAAGTATCTCCCAATTTTCTGGCATGAGCACTTAAGCAGATTAGGAGCCAATAGTCAAGGGAAGGAAATAATGTCGTTATAAAATAGCTTTGGGAGAACAAGATAAAAAAAATGCAATTTTCTGTTAATCTTCAACTGCCTATGTGATATCTGCTATGGAATGGAATAAATGTCAATTTGACTAGGGCATGGTTCTCAGTATTATGTAAGTATCACCATTTTGTATTCTGATGTACTTATCCTATGTAAATCTTAACCTTTATGATGTCAATGGTGCAGGATAAGTGGCAGTTACATTAATGAGGCAGGATACAATTTACAGGAATAGACTGCATTTTTTTTAGAAAAACAAGTGTTTATGAAACAAGGTTTATTAAGATAGAGGAATAGCTCATAGCTAGTGAAAGGTAGGGCACACAAGAGTTAAAGTGAAAAAGGAAGAAGAGGGCAAAGGACCCCTGAAAATACAGGAATGAGCCCAAACTTTGCAGCATTCTTTCAGCAGAAAAGAAAATGACAGATTGTATCTTGAGTCAATTTATTCTGATATATAAAAGAGATAAAAAAGTGAGCAGAGGGAAGGTTGTGATTATCACTAAAAAAAAAAAAAGTCAAAATGAAGACATTTCAAACCTTGGGTCCTTGTGTTGAGAACCTCCTAGACTCAAGTTATAAGTGATGCAAAGACACAAATAGATTTTCAAGAACACCAAGCCTGCACACAGATGATGAATGGAAACAAGGTAATTCCTCCCAAATTGAAGCTTGCTTTGAATCCACATTGGTAACCTCCTAAACTATGAGAGAATGAATTTGTTTGTAACAGCTATCTATTTGTGGTATCTCTATTTCAGTAGCACTAAATAATGAAGACAATATATAGTCAGATTTCTCAAGTATAAAGCTGAATTTCAGAAGAATACAATGGTTAAGGAGTTAATTTTACTTAAACACATGAGAAATATCCATGAAAGCAGCAGCAAAAAACCTCATAAACCAAAAACCAACACCAATGGGCAAAGCTGCTGCTGTCAAGGCCCTCTTTAAAGTATTTACTACTAATCATTGCCATTGAGTTAGAACCAATTCATAACTGACTCTCCAGTTCTCAGAGGCTGTAAATCCATAAGTGATTACTCATCTTTCTCCAGTGCCAAAGAAGTATTACCTTTGAGTTAGGAGAAAAACTCCCTACTCACTAAGGCACCAGAGTTCCCCTTAAAGTGACAAAGAGTACTTTGAGCAAAATCAAGTATGGTGATTAAAAGGACTACAGCTATAATCAGACCTAGGTTTGAGGGAAGACGTTTAAGCATGAATATTTACACTTACTGCAAATATACTCATGAATATAGAAGAGCCAATAGGGGGCACTATTGAGTAAAATTTATCAATCATAGACAAACTCCCCGAGGGAATGGGTCCTTGGTCATGGAGCCTCAAGATGATATTCTTTGAGGAGACTGGGGAATAACAAAAAATAAAGAACTTTAACTTAAAGTACATATTGTGTCTGACACAAGCCACAGTATTTTCAAAAACCTTGGAAGCAGGAGTGGGATCCACTTCCTAAACAACATGCCTCTGAAAATTCTATGAACTTTGAGAAATGACGATCGGTATAGGGTCACTAAGAATTGTGCTCAGCTTGACAGCAATCATCATCAACAACAACAACATATGCACAGAGCATGGATGCCATAATCTGTTGAGAGCTATGCTGCGGGCCAAAAGGTTAAACCTGTCTGGTGGTTCAATTCCACCAGTCACTCTGTGGGAGAGAGATGGAAAATCTCTTCCTGTGAGATTTATAACCTCCAAAATCTCAATGGTGGGTGAGCTATGAATTAGTTCCACATCAACAACAATGATTTGACTTGACTGACATATGCAAATAGGGAGCGTAGATAGTGTAGTCCATGGGAAGTTGAAATGATAACCCCAAAAGGTATCTCCCCTGATGGTTGAAATCCACCAGCAGCTCCAAGATATGACCAACTTATTTTTGTGCAATTGACAATCTCATCTCAGAAACTCAATGAAGGATCAGCTATGAATCACTTCCAAGACAAAGGTAAGAGGGTGAGTTTTCAGTGATTGACATTTAAAAATTAGAAAATAAATAAGAAGACTTAAGAAGAATTGATGCTTTAAGATTATAGTGTTGGAAAGGAAAATTTGAATATACAAAAGAACAAATAAATCCATCTTCAGTGGCATACAGCTAGAAAGTTCCTTAGCATTTTATTAAATATTAATTTAGCAAATATTTTCATCAGTTAAATTCAAGCTTCTTGATATTATATTCTTAAGTTTTCAAAGTAGGACATAAATGAAATATAATTGAATATCCTACCTCTGAACTCAATGTTTTGACTATCTATGAACACAATGTTTTAACCCTCACAGTTAAGTGCCTTTGCAGATAATAAAACACAAATAAACATCTTTCTAGTATCCTCTACTTACAGTCAAGAACCATATGACATCACCACTGGTATCCCTTAAGCCATAGAGGATTCTGAATCCAGATGAAATATATGAAAGTTCTCTGTCAATGTACTGTTCTAAATGTTTTTAAATAATGTTCAGCAGGATTAACTTACCTATGATGTTAATGATATTGTTTTCTTCTTTTTCTTTCTTCTATCATTCTTTTTTTTAATTAATTTAGTTTGTTTATTTTTCATTTCGATGAACATCTACAGAGATTTTGGAATTCCATTCATTCATTGTTGCACCCTTCTCCCCGCACAACCCCCCCTCGCCGTTTGCTCCTCTCCTTGAAAAGCAAAAGAAAAACTCCCTCATTGGTACACAATCCCCACCCCCGCACCTCCCCAAACCCCACCCCCTACCCGCAAATATAATCCACTCTGCAACCCTCATTGCATACTCCTACGATAAAAATAATGCCCTAAAATATAATACTTTTAGACTATTCTCTCCCCCATAGACTTCAATGCCGTAAACATATTTCATCCAGTTTTCTATTCTCTACATTCTGCTGGATTTTTTTTTTAATGGGAACATAGATAGAATTCTTCCAGTTTATTAGCCAGGTAGCTGTCTTCCAAATTCCTTGGCATATGCTGGAGAACACTTCCAGGGCTTCATCTATTTGTTGAAACATGCTAATTAGTGTTCCATCAATTTCATAGCCTTTTCCAATTATTATTACAATGCCTAGAGTGAAGCTTGAACTTCTTCCTTCATTTTCATTGGTTACTGATAATATATTGCATCCTGAAATGTTCCAATGTTAATGAATTATTTTGATACAGTGACTATTTTTTCATTTTTTTTTTGTTTCCTGAATAAGTCAATATTTTGCCCATAGAATCCTTCAGTATTGCAACTCCAGAACTGTATTAATAAGAAGAAATTATGGCTAAACTTCAGAATGGAAATCGAATTGTGCTCCCACAAAATATGTAAACAGATTTAGAGACAATAGTCTAAACAGAACAAAGAAACAGTGCATGTTTTAAAATCAAGGTGTGCATCACTGTTATATCCTTTTCATATATCTATTCAAACTGCATATTGAGCCAATTGTTTGAGGTGCCAGATTATATAAAGAAGAATGTGCTGCCAGAATTGGAAGAAGACTCGATCTGCATTATGTAGATAACGCAACCATGCATGTGGTGTGAAAGACTTGAAGCATGTTTCTGGCAGAAGACCAAAGACTACAACCTTCAATATGATTACGTCTCACCATCAAGAAAAAAGACATTCCACAACTAGACCAATAGGCAGCACCATTATAGAGAAGACTGAAGCTGTCAAAGCTTTCACTTTACTTGGATTCACAATCAACACAAATAAAAAAGAAATCAAAAGATATATTGCTTTGAGAAAAACTGCTGTCAAAGACTTCTCCAAAGTGCTTAAGAGCAGGTATATCTGAATTTTGGCCAGTGAATAAGGATTGCTGAGTAAGAATTGAGGTCTTTGAATTGTCCCGTAAGTTAAGAATAAGGAATATCCCATCAACTATCAATAAGCAAACAAGTCTGTCTTGAAGAAAGTACAATGAAGGTACTCCTTAGGACCACAGATGGAGAAACTTGGTCTCTTATGATTTGGGCATGCTTTTCGGAGAGGCAAATCCTTGTAAAGAGATAGCATGCTGAGAAAAAAGGAAGGTCAGAGAGAGGTGAAGTTAATCAACATTACGAACTGACACAGTGGTTGTAACAATTGGTTTGAACATGTCAGAGATGGTGAAGCGACACAGGTTAGGGCAACCTTCAAACTGTTGCTCATAGGGTCTCTATGAGTCAGAGTCAATCTGAAGGTATCCTAACAGCAATAACAATACCTCTGAACTATATTCTCCTGAAGATATTATTGAAATATTTACATGCTAAATTGTATGTATTTTTCTTTATTAAATTTGGAAAGTGTAGAAATAATTAGAAAAATGTGCAACTGTAAATGATTTTATAATGAAACGAATCTTAACACAAGCTTAATGTTCCTACAGCTTGCTGATAAAGAGTAACTGCCAGTATCCTAGAGACTGGCAACGAAAAGCAACTGCAATTTACTAACATCCAATTTCAGCACCAAAGTGCCCTTACAATAACCTTTCATAATAACACAAAAATGGCTGTAAACTATTTCTGTATTCTGTGAATCCAGCCAATGGACATTTGAGCAGTTACTTTTAACTTATAAATGAGTCACCAAATAAATCTCCATCTTGCCTAAGAAATGTTTTATATTCTCATGTTGTCTTTGATGTGTCTTACTCGGAGACAAAATACTTTGCAGGATATGTGATGTAGCCAGCAAACAGTCTATTGAAGTCCAGCAGTCTGAAATAAAACAAATAAGCCAGAAAGAAAAAAGGCAAGCCTCAGAGACTCCTTCTCACTTCTTCCCTCAGGCCTTTTCCAGGCAGTCAGCTCTTTCAGCTAGGAATAGATCCAAAGGTTTGCTCCATATATAAATGCCAAGTGTGCACAATGTTTCTTGACATCGAGAATAAATGTGCTCTTCAATAAAGTTGTCAAAAGATCTTAGGAGATTTTCTCTTTATTATGCACCACTGATGGTACTTAGCACTACAGATTAACTAAAATGGTTTCCTTTGTGCCCGTGGAAAGAGAAGTACAATTAAAAGCCTTCATAGAATCACTAAGGTAAAAAGGGGGGAAATCGATGCATAGACTTGGGAACTGCGGAGGGTTTTTCCAAAATGAAATATTAACACATAAAAGATTTTTTTTAAGAATAAAGACTATTTAAGAAGTAGAAATAGTTTCAACTTTTTTTTTTTTTTTAATGGTCTGACATCATATTCTTTCGGGACCTAAATAAGAATATAGAAAATTACAGATGGAAATTCACAAAGTTTCCTCTTACGTTTATGAGAAGCTTGAAACAAAAAACTTGTTTCTGTTGAAGAAGAAATGTCCTGTTTAAAGCACAAATATCAGTTTAAAGACTGAGGTGTGCCTGATCTAAGTCACTGTGTGTGTTAATTGCCTCATTGCATCTGAAAGTTGGATCATCAATAAAGAGAATAAAGAAATAAATGCCTCTGGATTGTAGTGTTGGTGAAAGTAATAAATACTCTAAAGTACACTGTACAAGATTGTAAGTGACACAGATATGGCCAAGTCTGACCTCTGTTAACTTCACAAAGGGGAACAGCCCATATCAGCAACATATGCAATACAAAACCCAATTCCTATTAAGTCAGGCATGGTCTTTATGCTCATGGATCTACTTCTACTCGTTTCAACATCAATCATACTGCTATACTACTAGGTTTGAGATCTATTGGAGTAGCTACCCAGACTTTATAGGGAGCTCTGGTGGTCTAGTGACAAGAAGAAGGTACACTGCAAATCCAAAGGCGCATGGTTCGAATCCCCCAGCTGCTCTGCAGGAGAAGGATGGATGGATAATCTCCTCCCATGTGATCAACTTCCTCTAAAAACCCACTGGAGGGTCAGCTATGAGTCAATTCTGACTCAACGGTACACAACAACCACAACACAGACTTCACAGATGTTAACATAACTCAGCTTAAGAGTGCGGTATAATTTCACAGTCAGACAGCTTCTTAAAGCATGTTTGCAGGACTTTGAGCCTTCAGCCTTGTGTCTTATGTCAGAGATACACATTTCTGTTAGTCCTGCTAATGATGGTATCTCCTGCAGTCCTCCAACAAGCTTGGTGACTGCCCCTGGCTCTGGCTCGGTGCCGCGGAGTCCCAAGTTAGCTCAGTCTTAAGTCACCCATCCTCTGGTTCTTTGCTGTGGCTGCCAGTGTTGTCATGCAGATCCTGGTCTGACTGGCATAGAAGTCTCTGATCCTGAAACATGCACACTTCATTCTCTGCTTCTTCCTTGCATGCAATGAGATTCCTTTCTTCTGCTAAATCTGATGTGAATTTCTTAGCATGGCAAAACCAACCAATGTCATCATGAGATATTTTCTTACCTGGTTTACATATTTCTGCCTCATTATGTGGTAGAAAACAAAGCCAAGGAGCTAGAAAATGCATCTTGCCTACATTACAACAATAGACTACTCAAAGAACGAACAGGTCTATCTTCAAAGAAGTACAATTGATGTGCTCCCTAGAAGCAAGGATGGCAAAACGTAATCCCACATACTTTGGGAAAAAATGTTGGAGAAAGGCATTGTGCTAGGAAAGGTCAGGGAAAGAAAAAAATGGCCCTCAGTAGGATGGACAGAGTGGCTGTAAAATTGGGCTTGATCATGACAGAGAACATGAGGATGGCACGGGATAGAGCATTATTAACAGGCTAACCATGGATTTTAATCACTTCAACAGCACCTGTGAACAACCTATGAACAAAATGTTAAGGTCTGAAGGAAAGCAGGGAAAACTAGAAGCACATTAATCACATCCTAAAATGGCCCAACTCCCAACTCTGTCTGTGAGGAGAGTGTCAAAGGGCACTTGCAGTATAGAAGTAAAAATGAGTAAATCTGGTTTTTTTGTACAAACTCATTTCTGTGGTGTCATAATCAAGTCAAAGCTGATCCTTCATTGGGTTTCTGATGCTATGAATCGTAGGGAAGGTGATTGTCCAGCTTTCTCTCCTGGGTGGCTAGCCTGGAGTTAGTAGCACATCTCCCCATAGGCTATACATCAGAGCTCTCTCTGTTCCAGATGCGAGCTTTGGTGACTTTGTAATAAGGAGTTACACTGATAACCCAAAGGAATGTGGTTCAAATTCACCAGCTGTTCCACAGGAGAAAGATGAGAAATTTCCTTTCATAGGATTTACTTCCTCTGAAAGCTCACTGGAGCGTCAGCTATGAGTGGATTCCAAATTGACAGTACATAACAACATATTTGCATACACAGCTGCACTTACTAGATGAATGCAGTAAGACAATGTCAAGACCTTTCTAGCCTAGTAAGATAGTGGAAACATAAAAAAGATGAGGACTATGAGGAAAGCACAAATTTTGAGCTAGCAATGAGTTTGACTTTAATTTTGATCAGGTTGATTTTCAGATGCTTTGAGAGTAGTCAGTGATTCCAGTAAGCTGTCATTTTAGACTTTTCAAAAAGTTTTGGATAATTTGCTAATTTAAGCCTATTTCTAGAAAGCCAAATAGTTTGAACCCGATGAAAGGTTTTCCACAGACAGATTGATATTATTTCATGTTAATAGTAATCCTTTTCTCTATAGTTTTCTCTTCATGCCAAAAGTTGTTCTCAGAGGATCACTGTCGCTTAACAGCTGACTGTCACACCTTCCTAACTGGTTTCTGGTTTCATTCTTGTCTGTTTTAAAGCATTTTTCAGTTATTATCAAAGGAGAATTGCTCATTTATATAAGTTAAAATTTTCAATCTTATGATTCCTTAACATCACCAAAAATATCAGGAATAAACAAACAAACAAAAAACAACCAACTTACAGGGTGTATGTTTTCTCGTATCTCATTCTTCCCACCTTATTTACAAACACGTATTGTTTATACAAGTATCTTTCTTATGACTTACTGCTGCATCTATTATTATATTCTGTATAAGAATTGATTCTTCAGTCTTCTCTACTAGATAATTATAGCATTTAAATATTCAAAGTACTTAACTTCATGGGGGTACTCAGAGTATGGTTTGTTGTTGTTATGTGCCATTGAGTTGCCTCAGACTCATAGCAACCCTACGTACAATAGTCCTACACTCTGCCCTATCCTGTGCTAATCTCATCATCTCCAACACAACTAACCCTACTACCCCAGTCACTGAATCAATCCATCTCATCGAGGGTCTTCCTGTCCTGCTGCGCAGTCCCCCTCCCAAGCATGACATCTCTTTCCAAGGACTGGTCCCTCCTTGCAACATGTCCAAATTATTATAAATCTGGTGGTGGGGGGGGGGAGGCAGGGGAAAGAGCTTCCCAAATCTTAGGAAATGAAGGGAAGATATTGCTTATCCCTAGTTGTAATCATAGCATAAATTATGAGCTCACTGATTTAATGGAAGCGTACTCAGTAGTGTACAAGGTTGCATTCCTAAATAAGCACATACTATCAACAGAAGAGAAACTCAGGGAATCTGTTACTTCGAACCATGACTTTGTCCAACACTATTTTAGCTTTACTTTTGCTTGTGGGAAAATAAGTGTCAAATACTGCCTCTCAGGAAAGATGGTAGTGCTCAAACATGGATTTTTCAACATCCTGTTGAAACCAGAAGAAGACAGCATATTCCCCCTGATGAGTGTGTGGAGACAAAGTATCAAGATGCACTGGGGAAATAATGTATTTAAAGATTATGGCACAAGATGGGATGAGACAAGGAAATTGGAAAAAAAAACATGAAAAGAATGAAATTCAAGAAGAAGAGTCTCGGTATCAGAGTGTTGTCTTAACTTGCATTTTTAAGAAAATGAAATTGATATATTGGTGGCCTCCTGGTAAGAATCTGTGCTGCAGTCTCAAAGGTCAACAGGTGCTTCACAGGAGAAGGATGGACAATCTCCCCCTATGCCATTAACTGCCTCTGAAACCTGCCTAAAAGTCAGCGAGGGGTCAGTTCTGACTCTATGGGACTTGACATTCAGTTATTTACTTTGTCTTTGTTTGAAGTGCATTTATTCATGTTAATTACACTTTATTTGGGGAGCGTCTTGCTTTCAGATATTTGTTTGTATCTTTGGATGTGAATTTGACACCATAGTGAAGAAATGAAAAAATCTTTAGTGATCACACCCTAAGTTCTCCTCAAAAATAGCTCTGAGTTTCATTTGTCTCAAAAATAGCTCCGAGTTTTATTTATAGTTTAAGAAATATTGTGCCCAAACTCCAGAATGTTTTAGAAAATTTTCAACATGTGAAAATGCAGCAGAATTTCTGCAAGGTCCTTTCTCTTCCTTCTTCTCATGCCTTCTTTATTTTGGTTGACAGAAATCCAAACCCAGCAGTTAAAGGGAGACTGGTGTAAAGCAGACCTACTCAAAGGCTCATGGTTACTGAGGTCGTTCCAGCTCATACAGAACTTCTCTCAGGTTTTTGTAGAGCCCTGGTGTACAAATTGCCATACAGTGGTCACTTGTGGTTGCTGTGAGGTTGAACACTGAGACACTGATGTGTCAAATGCATTAATGGCTAGTTACCCAATGCGGACAGAGAGTGGGGTGGAGCTCCCTGATTAAAACAAGCTTGGGAGGAGGAGTGGCATCCACATCCGAACCTGGAGAGAGGATGAAGAGCACCCAAGCATCGAGGACTCTCCCTTATAGGGTCGCTATGAGTCGCCTGTGACTCAACAGCACTGAACAACAACAACAACAACAACAACAACGTTACAGGGAGAAGATAATTCTCCTTGTGAAGTCCCTGGATGATTTGAACCACTGAAAATCAATGCAGCATGCTATGACCTATTCTAGCAGAACTCTGCCTAGAGTTGGCAGTGGGTTTCAGTCTAATTTTGACCAGTTATTGACTGTAGGCCCTTTTTCATCTTCTAAGCCTCATTCACCTATTCTATACAATGAGAATGAAAAAGAAATGGTATTAAGTGATTGTAAATATTAAGTGAAAAATGAAGATTTAATCTGTATCTCAGCATAGTTAACACCAGAAAATTTTAAGTGTTTAATTTATTAATATCTGTAGTCCATTTGACTAGCATAATGCCAGGACAACATACATATCTCTCTCTGAATATAAATGTGGTCCTATTTACATATATTACTCATATTTTACAAATAAAACCCTAATGCTTAAAATTATTGTTCATTCAAACCAAGGAACAAATGTACTTTTTAATTTTTTTTAAATTTTCTACTAGCTTATTTACAAAATTTGAATATATTGTTTTTAACAACAAATTCTTTCAATTTGTCTCACTCCCCCCCCCCATCAAATTGTACAACCCCCTGATTAATCCCCCTCCGCCTGCACATCCTTATTCCTCTGCTTCCAACTTCTCCCACCCCTTTTGGGTCCTTATATTCATTCTACAATAATGGTTTTATACAATGTTTATCCTTGTGGAACTGAGTTAGTTCACTGAGCTTAATGCTCTCCGGTCCCTCCCCAGTTAGGTAATAATTTACAAAATAATTGCTCCTACATGCTGCATAATATTCCATCATGTGAATGTATCATCATTTTTCAATACATTCATTTGTGGTTGGACATTTTGGTCTGTTTATGTCATTTATAACTATTGAGTTATACTAGCTAATCTTTCACAGTCCATTAAGTATATAAAAGGTAGTGCTTATTAAACAAGAGGATTCTAGAACCTACCTAGTCTTGCATTTTAAATTACCACGTAAAATGCTTCTTAAGCATGCTTAAGTTTTTAAAAAAGAACAAATTTGCACAGAAAATAAGAGATATCCCAATTTTGTAAGAAAGGAGGGTGTAATCGAAGAGCATTTCTAAAGAAGGCACACTTTATGAAATCTTTCAGACTTTTCCCCTCCTAAATATCTATTAGCATACCACTTTAGATCCAAAATACAACTGGAATTGCTTTTTTTACAAATGAATACCAACCTTTTGAATTTATAAAAACACTCAAAATAAATAGAGTGATGATTAGTCAACTTATTTACTTCATTCATTAATTGAACATCTAATTCTTGACTTACTTATCAAGAAATGGAAAAATAGACAAAATTTTCCTTACTTTTACTGTAGTTGAATTTTACTTTCAACTGACCTCATATCTGAAACTGATGAGACACGTATGAGATAATGTCTCAAAAAATTGTAAACTATGCAAAATAATGTTGTAATAAATGATTATTTTTATACTTCTTATGAAAAAAGTAGCATTTCTTCATCACTTTCCCTTCTTGTACATGTCCTGAATAATCGCAAATAATCTAAGGACCTCTATAGGACATAGAGAGCACTGATGTCCTAGTGGTAAGAAGGTGCACTGCAATTCTGGAAGTGTGCGGACGGTTTCCACCAGTGCCTCAATGGAAGAAGAATGGGCAATCAATCTCCTCCCACGCGATTAACTGCCTCTGAAAAACCAACTTGATGGTACACAACAACAACAACAAATAGAACATACCATGGACTGTTAAAAGATCAGTTTTGTCTTGGAGGATGTGCAATTGCTGCTTGTTGTTATTGTTAAGTGCCGTGGAGTCGCAGGCGACTCATAGCGACCCTATGAAGGACAGTCCTCGACGCTTGGGTGCCTTTAACCCTTTCTCCAGGTTCATAGGATTTCCGGAGGCAAGCTATTACGGAAGTGGATGCCACTCTTCCTTCCAAAATTGCTGCTTATTAGAAGCAAAAATAGTGAAACTCTGCCTCACAAGGAGAATGGAATATCCTAAGTGAGATGGATTGACCCAGTGACTATAATACAGGCTGAACAAGCAGAGATGGTAAAGACACTGGGTAGGGCAAGATTCTGATCTACTGTTCATTCAGTTATTATCATAAGGGAGCTCTGATGGCCTAATGATAAGTTGTACTGCTAACCCAAAGGTATGCAGTTCTAATCTACCAGTTGCTGTATGGAAGAAATATGCATACTCTCCTTTGTGAGATTTGTTGTTGTTGTGTGCTATCAAGTTGAAACTGACCCATAACTGACTATCTAGTGGATTTTCAGAGGCAATAACTGCCTGGGAGGAGATAGTCCATCCTTCTCCACTGGAGCATCTGGTGGATTTGAACCACATGCCTTTGTGATTGTAGTACAAATTCTTACCTCTAGGCCACCAGATCTCTGCCTTTGAATTATTTTTGGAGGGCCAGCTATGAGCTGGTTATGACTCAATGGCACAAAATAACAATATCTACTCACTAGCACCTAACACCAATACCAATATTTCAAGGACTATGTGAAGAAAAAAAAAAGAAGTAAAAAAATTATGTCTTTAAGGTCTTCATGATTAAGTGTTACAAATCATAACAGTATAAATACAATTATATGGTGATGAGCACTTGAAGAACAAAGAGAGAGGTGCTCATTTACATCGGCCTGGATATAGTTAAAAATATTCACTTGGAACATGTTGCAAAGCGATATCAGGCCTTGGAGAAGGACATCATGCTTGGTAGGGTGGAGGAACAGCACAGGAGAGGAAGACTCTCTATGAGGTGGATTGATTCCGTGACTGGGGGCAAAGGGGTAGGTGTGTCAGAGACAGTGAGATTGGCACAGTGGCACAGGATAGAGCAGGGTTTAGGGCTATTGTACATAGGGTCGTTATGAGTCACAGGCTACACAATGGCGCATAACAGCAACAGTTAAAAATATTAACCCTCTACCAGCACTCAGTTTGGACTTATGCAGACCCTCCTTTGGGTTTCTGAAGCTGAGAAAAGACAGCGGAACTTTCTCCCTCAGAATACCCCATTTAAACATGCTCAACACTATATCCCTAGAATCTTGGAGGTGAAGAGGACTTCTCGGGACAAATGTGACTGAACCAGCAACAGAGAGGCGAGAGGCATCTGAGGTCAGTGCATAGTCGTGCAGCCGGTAGTAGTAGTAGCTTTTCTGGGCTGAGCTCAAAGACGAGTCTTTGAAAATCATGAGGGAATACATTTATTAATTAATTCAATCAGTTCTGGAATATTTTTATTGGATATGTTAAAGGATAAAACAAACCCAGAACTAAGGGAGGGGAGCCAGGCCATAATCAGATTTACTTTTCTTTGTATGAAGGACTGAGGTGAGACTAGAAGAAAACAGTTATTTTCCTTGATAAAGATACTAAAATGAATCGAGAGGTACCACTGGGATATGGTGGAGGTAACTCACCAAGTCAGAACCAACTTTTTACTGACCTTCTGTTTCTAAACAACAGAAACATAGAAACAATTTATAAATAATATAAATATTGCATGGGAAGAAACTGCCCATCTTTATCCTGATCCACAAGTAGGTTCGAACCACTGGATAGGTTCAGTTTGGGGTTGCTGTTGCTGTCGTGTACTGTCAAGGAGGAGATGACACATAGCTGACCCTCCAGCGGGTTTTCAGAGGCAGTTAATAGCTTGAGAGGAGACTATTTGCTCCCTCAAAGCAACCTATGGCCTGGAAATTCAAACCTTTGAGATTGCAGCGCAGTTTCATGCCGCTAGGCCACCCAGCTGCTCTAGATTTGAATTGGAAAATGAGAGATGACTGACACTGAGTCTCAGGTTTAAATTTGAATGAATGAATACATAAATTGTGTTATTATCCCCTGAATGAACCATTTTAGATGGAAAAGGATTAACCAGTTTTCGGATCTTTCATGCATCACTATCTGATTTGACAAGTGTCTCATATAATTCTAGTATATACCTTTTCTGAGTCATATGAAAGAGCCTCATAAGGAAATGGACCTATTTGAAAGTTTTTCCTTTCTTAATATTACTACTATAATTATTATTATTATTATTCCTTTTACTAACACTTGGAATATTATTATCCCTTTCCCTAATTTATTTTTACTAATTTTTTTCCCCTGGTACATAGTATGCATCAAGAAGTGGCGGTATACTGAATTGAGTGTGTGTACTACAGTCTTAAAATAGCCTACCAAACTAGAAAAATCCTCATCAAGGAAATTCAATCCAGAGAGAAACATTTACATGATTACAGTTGCTAAAGTTCTGAATATACCAGCATGCATTCCTTTCAGAAAAGGCATCTTCAGCTCTCTGAATTGCTCTTTTCACAATTTTAGCTTCATTGACTTCCATTTCAGAGATATTTTTAGCACACAGATATTAGCTACTGAGACATTTTTGGTAATCAAATAAGATACCTGTTTATCACGAGCTTCTAAAGCACCGTGGGCATAATCACTACACAAGGGCCAGAGCGCTGGTAGATTTTGTGTCTCAGCTGCCTTGAAGAACACAAGCACTCCTCTTCCTACTACCTTTTTCTTTCCATTGCTCATTATCGAGTGATACTTATAAAAACAAATAATGATGCAAAATTTACATAAAATATGTTCACAAAAGTTAGAAACCCCCCTGAGATTATTACATTTGTGTGACTCTGTTATCAAGACCTGCATTCCTGCAGCTGATTCCCACTTAGAGGCTGGGAATATACATTCAGGTTAAAATGAATGATCCTCTACTCTTCAAATTCAATATTTTCAAAGCATATCTTATTATTTATCACAACTAAAGATTCCTTTTCAAATCCTTTGTTAATTAATGAAAGCCTCTAAAGCTAAAACAAACAACAGTGGCCTTTTTCACCATCTCTGTTCTACATCATTATATAATCTTATTTTCTCCACAAAATTATCCATATAAAAATTATACAATCGTTAATAAACTTGCCAACATATAGTGGATATTTTTGAATCACCAAACATTTGGTTAAGCATTTTTATACATTGTCTCATTTTATTTTCATCAACAGATAATGAGGAAGAAAGTCATATCTTCTTTGTTCTGCAGTTGGAAAAAAAAACTGAATGAAGATAACTTTATATAATAACTTTTCCCCAAGGACTTTCATGATTCCAATGTCCTGAGTCAAAATTCAGACTGCTTGAGTTTGAATTCTGGATTCACCAGCTGTTGGCTGTTTTGACATACAGTTAATTGTTTAATCAATTGAAGCCCTCGAGTAGACAATGGCCTGGAACACAGGTACTTTGAGTGTTAAAATAGAGAGCAAGAAACACAAAACAAAACTGAGGCCAAGAAAATAGACTCTGTCTCACAGTGACTTCCAACACAGAGTAGTCTATACTGTACGTGGTGCTTTACATGCAATCTTTTCTAGAAGCGGACAACATCTGTCTCCAATAGTGTAGCTCAAGGATTTGAATCAGTGGCATTTTGGTTAAGAGCCAACCACTTAATCACTGTACTAGAGACCTTTTACAATATTTGACTCTGAACCAAATTTTACAACTTGTAAGTTGTGTGACCTTGGAGGAACATTAAACTTCTCTTAATTTTGTTTTGCTGGGTTTTGGGTTGTTGTTTTTTGGTTTTTTGGTGTTTTTTTTTTTTTTCATTTTTAAACAGAGAAACTATCTTTTTCAACAATACTGCCTAAAATCAGGATTGTAAATAATCTTATCCAGTATAAACCCCACCATATGTGCATCTATTCCTATTAGCTAAAGTTTTATACCTCTTCTCTTTCAAAGATGACATTAAACCACACTTATCTACAAAATAGCAAAAAATAAGGCCCCAGGAATAGATAGTATACCAGTTGACATATTTCAGCTAACAGATGCTGCCCTGGATGTGCTCACCAAGTTGTGCCAAGAAATCTGGAGAAAAATCACTTGGCCAACTGACTGGAAGAGATCTAAATTTGTTCCCATTCCAAAGAAGGTTGACCCATCAGAGTGTGAAAACTATAGAACAATCTCACTGGTTTCACATGCAAGCAAGATTCTACTGAAGATTATCCAAAAACAACTGGAACAGCACGTCAGCAGAGAATTGCCGGAAGTCCAGGCTGGGTTTAGAAGGGGTCGTGGTACTAGGGATATTGTAGCTGATGCTAGATGGATCTTAGCTGAAAGCAGGAATACCAGAAGAATGTCTATTTGTGTTTCATTGATTATGCAAAGGAGTTTGACTTTGCAGATGATAGAAAACTGTGGATGACTCTGAGAAGAATGGAAATCCCAGAACACTTGATCATTCTAACGTGAAACCTATACTTGGACCAAAAGGCAGTCGTCAGAACAGAGCAAGGAAACACTGCATGTTTCAAAATTGGGAAGGGCGTATGCCAGGGATGTGTCCTATCTCCATACCTTTTGCAACCCATATACAGAACAGATTTTCCAAGAGTCTGGACACTATGAGGAGAAGTGTGGCATCAGCATTGGTGGAAGATCTAGCAACAATCTGTGTTATGCAGATGACACAACCCTGCTTGCTGAAAATGAGGAGGACCTGAAGTGCTTGCTGCAGAAGGTCAAGGACTGTAGTGTTCAATATGGGTTGTGTGTCAATGTCAAGAAGATAGAGATTCTCACCATTGGACCAATTGGCAGCATCAGGATGGATGGTGAAGAGATTGAAATTATTCACAACTTTAGTTTACTTGGCTTCACAGACAACACTCTTGGCACCAGCAGCCAGAAAATTAAAAGATCTATTGTGATGGGAAAGACTGCTGTTAGGGACCTTTCCAAAGTTCTGAAGAGCAATGGTGTCTCTCTGGAGACTAAGGTGTGTCTGATACAGGCCATGGTCTTTGCGATAGCTTGTTATGCATCAGAGAGTTGAAAAATGACTAAAGAGGACAGAAGGAGAATTGATGCCTTTGAGCTGTGGTGCTGGAGTATTGTGGGTACCATGGACTGCTAAGAAAACAAACAGATTCATTCTGGAGAGGGTTAAACCAGATTAAAACAGACTGCTCCCTGGAGGAAAGGATCCTGAGGCTTCACCTGACATAATGTGGACCTGTTGTAAGGAAGGACTGGTCCTTCCAGAGGGACATCATGCTTGGTAGGGTGCAGGGACAGAGCAGGAGGGGAAGGCCCTCTATGAGGTGGATTGATTCAGTGACTGGGGTAATTAGAGCAGAGTTTAGGGCTGCTGTACATAGGGTCGCTATGAGTCACAAGCAACTCGACGCCACAGAACAACATCTACAAAAACCAACACCATTCGCATATTTAATTTCATATATTTTTGCTATTTTCTTTCTACAAATTATTTTCACATTTATTTATTTTTAAAATTAAAACAGTCTCTGAAAACCTGCCAGAGGGTCAGCTATACGTTGATTCTGACTCTATGGTACACAGCAACAACAATAGTTTGTACATGAACCTTTTCGTAATTCTTCATGTTGTTGTCATCAAGTTGCTTTATCCTGTGCCAACCTTGCCATCTCCACCACATTCATCCCTTACCCGAGTCACTGAGACAATCCATCTCATTGATGGTCTTCTTCTCTTGTGCTGTCCCTTCATCTTCCCAAGCTTGATGTCCTTCTCCAAGGACTAGTCCATCCTTGCAACATGCCCAAATATGTCAGATGGAGCTTAAGAATCCTTGCCTCCCTGGCGCTGGCTAAAAATCACCTGTGACTTCATCCATAGCCACTGGTGAGAGTCAGCGCCCAGAGCCATCAGGGGCTTTAAGCGCGTTGCCCACTGCTGTGGTGTGGACAGCTGAAACCCAGGCCCCGACAGGCACCTGGTGGGTGGGTGGGGGGGACAAACCCAGACTCTACTTCATGCTCTGCAGGAGAAGGAGGGGCAGTCTCCTGTACCAGTCAGATCCAATTTGACGGTACACACACACACACACACTTTTTCTTCTTCTTTTTATAAAAAAAGGACTACTTTAGCAGTCGCGGCCCTCTGCCCGGGGCGGGCTGCCCTCGGCCCTCTGCCCGGGGCAGGCTGCCCTCGGCCCTCTGCATGGGGCGAGCCGTTGTGGCCTTCTGCCCGGGGCAGGCTGACCTTGGCCCCAGGCTCGGGGCGAACCGTCGCGGCCCTCAGGGTGAGCTCCTCAGTCCCCAGATTGTGCCATCTGACCACGGGGTGGCGAAGGAGAAGAAAAAAAAAA
>NW_006399864.1:7270052-7282798 GCF_000299155.1 Elephantulus edwardii
TCCTGGCCCATCCTCACCCTTCTGCCCCCAACCCTTACCTCCTTGTACTCCCAATATGATTTTCCCAATAAAAAAATATTAATTTAAAAAAAAAAAAGAATCCTTGCCTCTAAGGAACAACCTCTTTTCACTCTCCAGGTTAAAACTGTTTGTTCTCCTAGCAGTCTATGGTATGCTCAATATTCTTCTCTAGCACCACAACTTAAAGGCATCAATTCTCTATCATCCTTAGTCATTTTCCAGCTCTCCATTACATAGCAAGGAATTATGAGGATGAGGATCTGGATCAGCTGAACTTAGTCTCCAGACTGACATCATTGCTTATCAATACTCGTGGAAATATGGCATCAGATTTTTCCCAGTGCAGTTCATCTTTCAATTTGCTGTCTGCTGGCACAAAGAGTTTTGATTGTGGAGCCAAGTAAGTTCCATTAATTTAGAAGTAGCTATTTGCATCAGAAAGCAATGCCTTAACAATGTATGTCACTAAAAAATTACAGAAAATTTTTACTAATTTGAGGGACATTTTAATTAGTAAATAGATCTCTTTATCAAACATGAAGTGGATGGCTACATAATGTAAAAACATGAAGAGGGTATTTTGTTTCAGTCCTAGACTTATTAAATAAGAGCCCAAAAGGAATACCAGTGGTGGGAATAGACTAAAAATAAGAAAGGAAACCGCACACACTGTGAACAGACATTCTATGGGATATAAGAAGAAAAGGTTCAAAACTGTTTCTGAAAGAGAAATAACAAGGCAATATTTAGTGAAAGATGAATAAGAACTAAAAAATAGCAAAGAGTTGGAAACAATCCAAGGACCCATCCACAAACAAATGAATAGAGAAGCTGTGGTATATTCACGCAATAGAATATTATACAGCACTGAAAAACAAGGAACTCATGAAATATTATATAAAATGGGTGACCAAGAAGGACATTATGCTGAATGAAATATTTCAGTTGCAAAAGGACAAATACTGTATACTGCCACTCTTTATAGAACAGGACAGACATGGGGTGTTGGTGGGAAACTAAGAAAATTGAGGGAATAAATAATGTACACAGCATTGAAACAGATGAGGGAAAAGAATGGTATGAAAGGAATATATAATTAGGTATTATCAACATAACAAGAGTCCGGAATAAGAGCTGCAAAGTAAAGTGGATTAGGGGGTGGGAGGAACTGTGTAACAATGAAAGATTTCTTTTCCCCCCCAAAGAAAAAAGTGAACTGGAGGATAGGGGGACAGGGAGGAAAATGTGCAACAATGAGTGAATGGAAATCCAAGTTCTCTATAAACTTTCATTATTGTGTCAATTAAAAAATAAAATAAAACCAGATGAGTCACCAATGAAGAGGAGACGCAAAAACAACCTGAGGCACAGCAGCATATTAGCATGGAGCATTTCCTAGATATACGGCACTACACACATACATGGAGTCCTTTACTCGTTTATTCTCTGCCCAATCTTTGAGCCTATACACTAATTTATTCATCGAAGCTCCATCTCACACAGTTTGGGCATGTGGCCAGGAGAAACTAATCCCTGGAGAAGGACATCCTGCTCGGAAGGGTGGAGGGACAGCGCAGGAGAGGAAGATCCCGGATGAGAATGATTGATACAGTAACTGGAGTAATGTGAATAGTTGTGTTGGACTGAGTGAGACTGGCTGAGGACAAGCTTCAGAGCTGTTGTACATAGATAGGGTCGCGATGAGTCACAGGCGACTTGACAGCACACAACAATAAAAACAACAATAACATTTTTTGTACTTAACTTTTACATCCTTTACATTATCTTTAACATATAATGAGAAAATAGTCAAGGATATCACAGTTTTGATAAAGGACAGAGCGAAAATTCAAGTTCTGGTCACTGAATCAAAAGCAAAAACAAAGTAACAGATTCTCCTAATTTGGCTGTAAAGTACAAAGATACTTTTTTTCTGGTGTCCAGGAATGGGAAGGGAGAAGAAAGTAAAATTAAGAAATGGAAAAATGGGGAACACTAAAAGGCAATATGTACAAAAATGTCCAGACATTGTAATAATTAATTGTTTCAATAAATTATAATTTCTAAGCAAAATGTGTATGAATATTTAAATGAAAAGTTAACATTATTTACAAACTTTCCCACAAATAAAAAATTAAATGTTGTTCAAAAACACACAAGAAAGGAAAAGCAGACACTTTTTTTCTGCCAAGTGCTGGCAGGTATAGATTACCGCTTACGTGAGTGTTAGCTGATAGATAATACAATGATAAAGAGGTAGATACTTATACTACCTTATTAAAAATGCTGTTATATTGTGATCTATTGCTCAGAATTTGACAAGATGGGAGGGTAAAATGCTGGAGAACAGCACACAGTGCCTTATGTGGAGGTGTTAGGTGCTGTCTAATTGACTGATTCATAGTGATACTACAAGCAACAGATGAGAACTTTGTGCTATTTTTTGCCATCCTCACAATCTCTGTTACGCGCAAGTCCATAGTTTAGTCACTGGGTCAATCCATCTCCTCGCGCGTCATCCTCTTTCACTGACCCTCTATCTTTCCCAGAATATTGTCTTTCTGCAAGGACTATCCCTCTTGATAAATGGGACGAGATTTATGTATTCAACTCTTCCTAATTTGCAGTGTAATTTACTTGTAAGAATGTATAATGTTACCATATATCATATTATGCAACTCATTACTGCCCATTTGGAACCGATTCATAGCTGATCCTCAATTGTTTTTAAGAAGATTTAAATACACATGGGGAATTGTCCATCTTTGTCTGTCAGAGCAACTGGAGCATCTGAATCTCCTATCTTTGAGTTCACAGTGGAACTACTTAACCAGTAATATACCAGGGCTCCCTATACATAGGTGTACATAAGTATACATATGTATATATAAAATTGGGTGTCATGCATACTACTATTTTTTTTTTAACTCTAGTCTTAGCGTACCTGTGTCTTTTGGGGTCAGCTGAGGCATCCCCTTCCTCTCCAAAGTTCTGAAGAGCAATGATATCAGTCTGGAGACTAAGGTGTGCCTGATCCAAGCCACAGTCTTTTCAATTAGTTGCTATGCATCAGAAAACTGGACAATGACTAGGAATGATAGGAGAATTGATACCTTTGAGCTGTGAGGCTTCTGAGCTGTTGTACATATGGTCGCTATGAGTCACAGGTAACTAAACTGAACACAGCAACAAGAAGTAGCTGAGTGGCAAAGAACTACACTACTCATTCAAAAGTAAGTAGTTTGAATCCACACATCACTCTTTTGGATAAAGAGGGTTATTCTCCTTCCATGAAATTTAAACCCTTTAAAAAAATACTGGAGGGTCAATTCTGAATTAGTCCCTACTCGATAACAACAAAAACAATATTTTTTTGTAGGTCCTAACATCCACGGAACATATTGCACTTCATAGATGTTGATAACATGAGATTTTTACAAGAACATCTTGAAATCATACTTAACAAGACTCTTAGACTTCCTCATCCTCTGTACAGCATCCAAGAAACCTTACAGTGAATCTTTGCTGTAAGGGAAAAAAAAAAAAAAAAGATTCCTAAAGTGGGAAAAATTACTTGTCAGGGGAAATCAAATTAACCTTTTTATTCAACTTATCCTACACTTGATGAGATGTTTAAGTTGAAATGTGAGACAGAGCCGGAGATATCATAATGAGTATGATTCACTGTAAGTACTACCATTTCCACTTCAACGTGTGAGAAGAAGCTCAAGTACTGTCTTCCAAGGTTAGAGTGGACGAATGGTGCTACTTATCAATTGGCAATTTTTGTTAAGTTGCTGGAAGAGGCAGAAATGACAGCTGCCCAACAGTTTCACAACTGGGACAATTTCATTTAGCTCCAAGTATAACAGACTTAACTTGGAAGAAGGATAGACAGTAGATAACAAAGCTTTAGATTTTCATTTTTATGGATGAATGAAGGGAAGAACTTTTGGTTGGTCGTTGTTTCATATAGGTAAACAATTTTTTTACATGCAAATTATAAGATCAACTATCTTTGTCAACACAGATCCCCTAGTGAGATGATTTTAAGATCAAATGAAATACATTTTTAAAGCCCTTACACACTTTATTTAGACAAATAAAATTTACATGATAGTTATTTGCATTTTTAATTACACTGAGAATGTATGTAATATTAGTCCTATTACTCATTTTGCCACCAAAAAGTCAGTGGCAAAATATGTTACTTTTAATAACTCTTCACTAAAGAATTGTATTAGTTGTTGAATCACAAAAAGAAATTAATGATCAAAAACATGAACATGATTGTTGTACACAGAAGTTTTTAGAATCTCAACACATGAACATGAATTCTTTCTTTTTAAACTTAATGGGGGTATTGTATTAAGTGTTTCCTAACATGTCCACAGAGATTTCTTTTTTCTATTGACCATATATTTGTATCCCCAAGGAATAAAACTCTGGAAATTCTCATTTTATCGCTTAGCTATCTACATTGTCTTTCTGTCTCTAACAAAGGAAATGTGAACTGAAGAAAATTTCTATGAAATTATAAACAATGTAGAAATAGAAGATATCATCAAAAATTTATTGTTATATTTATAAATTTATATAATTAGCTCTTTTATAATAAAAACATTTCAGCTGTAGTGTATCAAGGGCAAATTGTCAGTTAAGTTTTATAAACCTTTCTACTAAGTCAAATCTTGTATACCTTTGGGTTCTTCAATTTATTGTAATTTTTATCTATGAAGTAGAAAAAAAAATGACAGTTATTGTCAATGTGTAAATAGAAGCCATAGATTCTGTATTTTTTTAAAAAAAACAAACGTAAAGAAAACAGCAATATATCATTAAATATATCAAGAAGTGTTAAGTTATGAACAAAGTGACTGAAGTGATATTTGAAGGCTTTACATACAATTTTGGTCTTTTTATTTTTTAAAAAACCTAAAAACTTTAAAAACTTTTTATTGTGATTTTACAGAACAGATTGGCTCATTCCACCATTCACCCAGATGTTGTTTTATGACATTTATTGCAATCTCCACATGGTATTATCATTGTCCCCACTATCTCCTTGTGGTTCTTGTGACCATTCATCTTTCTGCTCTCTCCCTTCCTATGTTCTGAGCTCCCTACCTGGGCAAATAGTTCCCTTGTGATCTTGTGTGGTCAACTGATCTAAGGACAAGGTACTTTTCTTTGTTTATAGCTACTGATTTGGCTATAGTTTGGACATGAGTTATGTTAAGGCAGTGATTTTGGTCTTGAAAATGACCTAGATTTTTCAAGATGGAAAAAAAAGGAAGAAAAGAAAAGTGTGGAATCTCTTTTTGTGTTCTATGTTTTAAAGTTCATATGAAAATAAAGAATTTGCCATGTAAAAAAAAAAAAAAAGGAAGAGTGGTAGTCCACACAAGAGGGGTTAAAGAAAATGAAAGTAAATAAAAAGACATGGAGGCATAAAATGCTATCATTTGTATTCAGTGAATGGAAGAAATTATAGAGTGTCATACACATGTCCTCATAATGTCTCCTTTATTCTATTTCAAACACTATTTTCCTTGAATTTGAACTATGTCTTTTACAAATCAACTAATTAAAATCTGATCTCAAACAACAAGATTGTATAATTAATAGTTATAAAAGACCACCATCTCTCTCCATATTCATAAAGGCTTTTATTGCACTGTTATAACAATCATCTTAAAAAAATTTCAAAAGTGAATAAAAATGGAAGTGTGAACTTCACTCAACACATATATGTAGCTATTGTAGGTTTCTATTTCCTAGCATTTAGGTGGTACAAATGGCTTTGCATTCAAGTTTGGTGTACATCCTTTTGAAGTCTGATAATTTGCCTCTGAAAGATCATAAAAAGAAACCAAAAATCTCAACTCAAATACATTACTTTTGAGTCAGAATGGATTCATAGTAGAGCTGCATAGTGGGTATCTGAGACTCTAAACTTCATGGGAGCAAACCGCCCATCTTTCTCCCTCAGAGGCCCTAGTGGATTCAAACAGCCAGAAGGTAAGACATGACTTTTGGGTTACCAATGCAACTCCCTACTGACCACACACTAAAAAGCTGATGAATACCATGAATACCACTTCTATTCTAAAACATACAGGGTCAGGTCATCATGAGTCTAAACTGACTTAACAGCAAGTATATTATTTTTATTGAAAATTTATAATATACAACTAGATTTTTAAAAAATTGCAGACCCACTAAGGAAAGTATCTGTGCCTGTTGTCAGCTTCATGTCTCTTCTGAAAGGTACATTCACAAAACAAAAGCAAACAAATATTTTTTACAGATTTATAGTAATTAAAAAATAATTTCTCTGCTTTGAGTTTGGTTTGAAATACAAATTACTTTTATTAAGAATATTAATAAGTGGAGCTCTGGTGGCTTAGTGGCAAGGAGCTGCAACTACAATCCCAGAGGCACATGGTTTGAATCCACCAGATGCTCTGCCGGGGAAGGAGGGACAATCTCCTCCTGTACCAGTCAGATCTGATTTGATGGTACACACACACAAAAATAATAAATAAAATAAAAAAAATTAAAAAGAAGATTATTAATAATATACTTTTATTGATCACTTTGGACTTAGTTTTATAATAACTGGAGAAGATATTATACCTGAATGTGTTTTTTAAAAAAATAATTCTTTTTAATATTATAAGATAAAACTATAAATTTAATTATTGATTAGCTTTTTATGGCTGGAATTTAAACTGTGCCAGAATGGAAATTGTGGAGAGTTGGAGGGACTGATAAAATCATCTGCTAAAAGGAATCACCTATTGTATGTTTACTACGCTGTTCTCAGTGATATTTATACATTGCCATTTAGTCTTATACTAGCCCTGCACCTTTCTAGGTACAGTTACCCATCAACAAACAATGGCTAGAGAAGCTCTGGTATATTCACACAATGGATTACTGTGCTGCATTGAAAAACAAGGAACTCATGAAATAGTATACAAGACGGATGACCCTGGAGGACATATCTCAGTCACAAAAGGACAAATATTTCCTAGTGCCACAGTTGTAGAACAGTTCTGACATCAGAGTGTGTGTGTGGGAACTAAGAGGGGATAAATGATGTACACGGAATTGAAACAGATGAGGGAGAGAACCGTTTAGGAGGAATATATGATTAGGTATTATTGTCATGACAAGAGTCCAGAATGAAAGCAGCATGGTGGAATGGACTGGGGGAAAGGAGGTTGGGGGAAATTGTATGACAATGATTTTTTTTTTTTTTTTTTTACTTTCCAAAGAGAAAAGCCATCTGGGGGAGGGGTGGGTAGAGAGGAAAGTATGCAACAATGAATAAATGCAAATCTACAGTCTCTGTAAACTTTCATTAAAATAAAAAAAAAATTCCTGAAAAAAAGTCCATTATATTCAATGGAAAAGCAACAAAAGAATGGGATGCAAGGCCCACAGGATTAGGTATCTACAGTGAACAAACGTTCAGCCAATCAGAATTATTCAAATTGCAGTGTTTGAAAAAAATCTCTTTGAACTCCAATAGCCTGATTTATAGGTTTGTCATCTTTGGTCAAGTCACTTACTCTCCTTAATCTTCGCGTTACTATCTATAAACTGAATAGCAAGTATATTTCTTATGTTTTGCTTTTTTTATTGACCCAGGCTCACACTATCGTTGTCATTTTGCCACTTCTAATTTTGCTTATTGACATTTAATTTCCAGGGTTTTAATTCAAAACTAATATAAATTATTATTTTTCCCCCTTTTACCAGTGTCCGGATAGTATGAAGGTGAACTTTCCTTCTCCGATTCAGCGGTAGCTGGGTCATGGGAGAGAAACCAGCAGGGGTATCAGTTGCGTATTTCCTGCCAACAATAACAATTGATTTTCTTCTTCTTAAATTGAAATCAGTGGGGAGAGGAGCTTCAAATGACAATCGATGTCCACTCCACTAACCATGTCATAGTTAATTAAATTAAATATGCTGTATCTCTGCCTTTTAAGAAACTCTCTAAGGAATGGCTTGGGAAAAAAAGATTTAATTATGTTATAAATGCACCACATAGTCCTCATAGACTTTGTAGTGGAATCAAATTCTCATTGAGAACTGCTTATTAAGTGATTACTCTGTGGGACTTTTTGAGCTCTTAGATGAGCTAAAAAACCTTATATTCTCTGAGTGGATCACACATATGACTAAATGCTAAAAGGCACGCAATTTAGATCTACTTAATCACTTCAGGTGCCATTAAGATATACTCTATTCAGAGAATTTTAGTTTTAACAAAGTGTTTTTGCTAGAGGACAACTAATTCAGCTGATTTTTTCACAGGATGTTAAGGTGTCAGCCAGTCCTTCCAAGAAAAATTTTATTGGAAACTTGTTTGTAATTTTTGTACTTGAACTATAAAACGCCAAAAGAACAAATGTATCTTGCAAAGTGTGAGCCAGAGTGCTCTTTGGGAGCAAGGATGATGAGGTTTCATGCCTCACTTCAGGCATGTTGCTAAGAGGGGCTCTTCTGTAGAGAGGGACATGATGCTTGGAAGGGAGGAGGGTTGGCAACGGGGAGGAAGACTCTCAACCAGGTGGACTGACACAGTGACTCCAATAATGGGCTCTAGTGTATCAGGAAGAGCGAAGATGGTAGAGGATAGGAGAGGGCTCAGATCCACTGTTCACAGGGTCACTATGAGTCGTACTCGACAGCACCAACAGCACTTGTGACATGCTGTGGAGTCGCCTACAACACAGCATCCCTCTGAACAACAGCCCTGAACCCTGCTCTATCCTCATCCAATCTCACCATGTCTGACACGCCTGCTCCCATTGCCACAGTCTCTGTCAATCCATCTCGTTCAAGCTATTTCTTTTCTGAATAACTCTACCCTTCCAAGACTGACATCCTTTTTCCAAGGACTGATCTCTCCTGGAAACATGCCCCCAAAAGCAGACTTTCAAAATTTTTGTCTCCAAGGAGCAACCTAGTTTCACCATCTCCAGGACAGATCTATTTGTTCTCTTGTAAGTCCATGGTATGTTAAATACTCTTCTCTAGCACCACAACTCAAAGGCGTCAATTCTTCCTCCATCATCCTTCATTGTCACACTTTCAGATGCAAAGCAAGCAACTGAGAAGACCATGGCTGGGATCTGGTACAACTTTTCTATATTGACATCATTGCTCTTTAGCACTTAAGAGAGGCCTCTGACAGCAGACTTTCCCAAAACAACTTATCTTTTGACAAGATTCATTTGAAACCAGCAATTATATCTCTAGTGCCACAGCCTCATATAAACTAAGCTTGTATTTCTGGAAATTCTTTGCCAATATACTATTCTAGTCAGAAAAAAGTGAGCAAAAATGAGTTTTCATTCATAGTTAAAAAGACTATTTCTAGTTGTGTCCTGAAGTCCAATGTTGTGATAGGACACTATCCATATGCATTTTACTCCTAGTCAGCAACGATTCATAACGCAGCTATTGTTGAGTACTCTAGCTGGAATTGAGTCACAGCTGGAGTAAAAGTGGGTTTTCAAAGGTGGTAACTCACAGAATTTCCATCCTTCTCCCACTGAACAGGTGACGGTTTCATACCACATGCCTTTTGGAGCACAACTCCTTACCACTAAACCACACTGGACATCTGTAAACTTCACTGATGTATAATTTTGGGCATTTATTTCCCCCATATAGACTACAAGGACTTAAAGGGTTAGAATTTTTTATATCATTGAATCATTGATAGTACAATGGCTATGTTGTTATGTGCCGTTGAGTTGCCTGTGACTCATAGCGACCCTAAGTACAACAGCCTTAAACCTTGCCCTATCCTGTGCCAATCTGTCTGTGACTCAACTTTCCTAATTACCCCAGTCACTGAATCAGTCTGCCTCATAGAGGGTCTTCATCTTTTCTACTATCCCTCCACCCTCTCAAGCATGACTTCCATCTCAAAGGATTGGTCTCTTTTTGCAACATGTCAAAGTATGCCGACAAAGCTTGAGAATCCTTGCCTTCAAGGAGCATCCTGGTTTAACCCTCTCCAGGATGAATCTGTTTGTTTTCTTGGCAGTCCATGGTGCATTTAATACTCTTCTCCAACACCACAGCTCAAAGGCATCAATTCTCCTTCTATTATCCTTAGTCATTGTCCAGATTTCTGATGCATAGCAAATGATCGCAAAGACCATGGACTGTATCAGGTGCACCTTAGTCTCCAGATTTGACATCATTGGTCTTCAGTACTTTGGAGCGGTCTCAAACAGCAAACTTTCCCATCTCAATACATCTTGTGTTTTCCTGGCTGCTGGTGCCAAGAGTGTTGACTATGGAACCAAGCAAACTAAAGCTGTGAACAGTCTCAATCTCTTCATCATCCATCATTATGCTGCCAATTGATCCAATGGTGAGAATCTTTTGTTTTCTTGAAATTGAACCTCAATCCATATTGAAGGTTGCAGTCTTTGACCTTCTGTAGCAAGTGCTTTAGGTCCTTCTCAGTTTTAGCAAACAGGGTTGTGTTACCTGCATAATGCAAATTGTTGATGAATCTTCCTCCAATTCTGATGCCACATTTCTCCTCATACAGCCCAGTTTCCTGGATAACCTGTTCTGCATATAGAGTGAAAAGGTATGGAGACAGGACACATCCCTGACATACAGCCTTCCCAATTTTGAACCATGCAGTGTTCTGACGACTGTCTCCTGGTTCAAGTATAGGTTTTGTATTAACATGATCACGTGTTATGGGATTCCCATTCCTTTTAGAGTCAGCCACAGTTTGCTATGATCCACACAGTCAAACGCCTTTGCATAATCAGAAGTATTTTTGATCAGTAGATAAAGATAGCAAAATATTTCAGGTATATCTTTTAAGGGGCATTACATAAATCCTTCATAATTGTGCAGTAAGACAGGAACCATTTAACACATAAAATATAAAGACTTCCATCATACTCTACCTTCATAATGTTTATGATAACAGATATATCTATAATTTACTTATTTATTCCCTAGTTATTAATGCTAATCTGTAAGCTTCATTAATAGAATTTGACTTTTGCACTAATAGGATCTGAATATATGTTTAACAGTGTCTGACATATAGAAAGATACTAAATAATATTTGTTGAATGAATAAATGAATGCTGTATGAAACACAGTACCTGATTTTTAAATTTTGAGAGTAATAAGAATTTTTCCCTTTAGATAATTCCCTTAGCTATAGTGTATAAAAATTTTCTTTATCTTACATATTATTTCAAAAGTAGATTTTACCAATCTTTTAAAATTTTTCAATTCTAAATAGTCATTAGAGCTTCTAATTTATTATGCTTTTCTATGATTATTAATATAATAGAAGAACATTATATATTTGGGGATCTGGTAGCCTAGTGGGAAGATGCTGTACTGCAACCCTGAAGGAACGTGGTTTGAGGCCACCGGCAACTGCTACATGGGAGAAGGATGGGGAATCTCTTCCGATGTGATTAACTACTTCTGAAAACCTGTCAGAGGGTCAGTTATGGGTCAGTTCTGACTCGACAGTACACAGCAACAACAAGATCATTTATTTAAACATTTATGCTTGCTATATTTTTCTATTTCCACCAATTTTTTTATTCATTGATTATAAATTTATTTTGGTTGGCTTCTTCACCTTAATATTTTTGGGAACTCTTAATGTATCTTTTTATTTACTTTTTTAGCATTTCATCATGAATTTTTAAAATGTTTTGGAAGTAATATTGTTAAGGACACAGATTCCCTTTTTATATTATTGAGATTATAATGAAAGATTATAGGGAACTTGGATTTACATTAATTCATTGTTACACATGTTCCTCCCTACCCAACCCTCCCACCCCCGAAATAATTTTTCTCTTTGAAAAAATAAAAAATTATTTCATTGTTAAACAATTCCCCCCTAGTCCACTTTTCTATGCAACTCATATTATTTCGTTGTTAAACAATTCCCCCCTAGTCCACTTTTCTATGCAGCTCATATTCTGGACTCTTGGCATGAATACCTAGTCATATATTCCTTTTAAACAGATCTCTCCCTCATCTGTTTCAATGTAGTGGACATTATTTAT
This sequence comes from Elephantulus edwardii, assembly GCF_000299155.1. NCBI lineage: Eukaryota > Metazoa > Chordata > Mammalia > Macroscelidea > Macroscelididae > Elephantulus > Elephantulus edwardii. The sequence goes on from NW_006399864.1 coordinate 7,282,172, forward strand.
CCCCTCTTTTCTTAGTTTCCCACTCCCCAACCCCCATGTCAGTCTTGTTTTATAACAATGGCATTACACAGTATTTGTCCTTTTATGACTGAGATATTTCACTCAGCTTAATGTCCTCCAGGGTCAGCCATTTTGTATAATATTTCCCGAGTTCCTTGTTTTTCAATGCAGCATAGTATTCCATTATGTGAATATACCACAAGTTCTCTATCCATTTGTTTTTTGATGGGCACTGTGGTGTTTCCAGCCGTTTGCTACTGTGAACAAAGCCACAATAAACAAGTGTGTGCATATATCTGCTTGGGGTGGCAGTTCTGGTTTCTTTCTCGTATATTCCCAATAGCGGAATTGCTGGGTCAAATGGTATTTTTACTTCCAACTTTTAGAGAATGTGCCATACTGCCTTTCATAGTAGTTGAACCATTTTACACTCCCACCAACAGTGATAAGGGTTCCAATTTCTCCACAACCTTGCCAGTATTTGTTGTTTGTTGCTCTGTTGAAGTTTGCTATTGTTACTGGGATGAGATGATATCTCATAGTTCTTTTGATTTGCATCATGTGTTTGTTAGCCATCTGAATCTCTTCTGTTCATACCTTGGGCCCATTTTGCAACTGGGTTGTTTA
>NW_006399864.1:7283478-7288853 GCF_000299155.1 Elephantulus edwardii
AAAAAAAAATAAAACAACCAAAACCAAATCTGTTTTGGAGAAAGTATTGACAAAATAGTCCTTAAAGATAAAATAATGAAATATTGTTTTATTGTGAGTACTATCAATGGGGACCCATCCCTGTAGACATCCTGCTTGACAAAGTTGATGGACAGCTATGAGAAGACAACTTTCAAGTAGATGGATTGATGTAGTAGCTTCCCAGTAACAATGACATATCAAGGACTGTTCTATTATACACAGGATTGCTATGATTCCAAACTAATTTGATGGCATGTCATAAGAGTGCCATAAGTATAGTACACTAACCCATAGCCTTGTATAAATTTTATGAGCTGGAAATTGTAATCGTTCTGGTACACTGGCACATAATACATGCTATAAAAGTATTTTGTTGTGTTCTGAGATGTTCCTTAGCACTTGAGATTATGAATATAGTTTTCTGCATTTTCTTCTAGTACTTTCATAGTCTAATTATTTACATTTTTTGTTGTTATTGTTATGTGTCATGGAGTTGGTTGCAGCTCATAGCAACTTTATGCAAAACACAATGAAACCTCTGAAACGTCACCCAACTTTAAGCCATCCTCAACATCTTGCTGTGGTTAAGCTTCTTCAACTGTGAAAGAATGAATTTGCTTGTTAAAGTGATCCACTTGTGTTATCTCTCTTATAGTGGCACTAGATAACTAAGAAATAGCTCAGTGAAGTGGTTTAAAAGAAAATATAAGGATTTATTTTGGTAAATAAAAGTGATTTACACTTTTTGCATACATTATTGATTATTTTGATGGCTACGGTGTTAGGATGTTGGATTTTTAAATTTTTCTTTAAATGGTTTTCCTATCCATTCCATTATTCCTGACCACACAGCCAGGTTGGGAATGTAAAAGCAAAATGATTGAGGCTTCACCTATCATCCTTACCCCAACCCCCTGGGACATGGTCTCCAGCTATGTCAACTGGTGACATGTGGACTGCTGTTGATAAGCTTCTTCAACATCATCCACAGATATGAGGCCAACAAAAGAGAAAGAAAGAGCTAGCCAGACTGTGGTAAGACTAAAAAGGTATTACCTGATGAAGTCCGACAGAGCCAGGGCCAAAGTCCTTGAGAAAAGAACCCCAACGTCAGGAAAGAGACAGTCACGCACTTCTTTCAGGGGCCAGAAGTTCTTTCACCAGAGGTACCCTGACTTTGAGGTACCCTGACTTTGACTGAAAATCTACCAGGATTAATTGGGGGATTGTGTCTCCCAATTGATTGAGAAGCTTTCTGAACTAATTGAGGGACTGTCTTGTGATTAGCCTGGCAGGGGACTGCAGTTTATGGAATCTGGACTGTCAGTGTGTGATATATTTGCCTCACCCACCCCCCCAACCTGTTTCCTTAATAAACCTCCACCTGTAAGTAAAATAGATTCTACAAAGTCTGTGTGGTGCAATGAATTTAGGGCCCTGTAATTAGTAGATGTAACAGAGAGGGGATCATGTCTGACCTTATAGGAGCAGCTTTATACTGTGGATGCTGCTGATGGGAATAGTTCTCCTTTGTGGAATCGGCAGAGGTCAGACTCAGCCTTCCCCATGTGACCCTAGTGGACACTGCTCCTTGTACAGTTGGCCATCTCCTCATTGTTTCTGCTCCTTTTGCAATGGCTACAATTATATTTATATCTATTATGTTTTGGTCTAATATGTTATTTCCATTAACAATTTTTGCTAATATTTTAAAAGGCAATGATGACAGATTTTTTTCATGCTGTTTAAAACATAGTATAATTGCTAGGGAATTAGCCTAGGCTGTAGGAAATATTAACATTTCAGTTCTAAAAAGGCATTGATAATTTTAATTGCATTCAGATAAAATGTTAATTCACAGTATAGTTCTATTTTTGAGAAATGAATTTTCCTATTTCAAATTGCATCTAACTCAAAAGCTTAATTGGACACTTTCATATTACTTACAAAGCCCATGTAAAATTCATAAATATAATAGTTTTTGTGGAGATTCTAAATACATTTATAGCACATATTTTCCAAAATCTTAATGGGGCGTGTGTGTGTGTGTGTGTGTGTGAGAGAGAGCGCGTGCGCTTGGTTTTCCTGTGACCGATGCTTTGGAAATGAAAACTGAGCAAATTTATGGGGTTAACAGGAAGATGTTTACATTTGGTTTTGTTCTTCTATTCTCTTCGCTTTTGTTGTGTGTATCATCGATTGGATCCGAGTGGCACAGAAGAAGACTGCCTCTCTTTCTTTAGTGGAAATTCTGGTGGATTTGAACAGCGTGCATTCAGGATTGAAGTGCAGCTTCTTGCCACTAGGCTACCTGAGCTCCCTCAACAGGAAGACTTTTAAAAAATGTTTTGCATGAAGGTTTAAAATTCATGCTGATTTTTCATACAAACATTTATAAATTTTGTTTCATAATATTAATTAACAGATTAGTGTGACTAATTATTGACAATGTCTAATCAACCCCTTATTTACTGATTTACTTTTTTTGCCAATTTTTATTTTATACTGGTTTCCTTACAAAGTTCATATACATTGTTTTTCACACTGGAACTTTCCCATTTCCTTTACCCACCCCTCTCTTCACTCCTCAAATTGTGGGACCCTATGATTAAGCCCTCCCATCCTCATCTCCCTGCTCCCTCCTCTCCTCCTTGGAGCCTCACATTCATTCTGCAATAATGGTCTTAGGTAGTATTTGTTTTTATGAGACCGAGTTAGTTCACTTAGCATCGTGCTCGCTAGTGTCCCAAGTTAGGTAGCAATTTACACAACCACTGCTCCTGCGTGCTGCTTGGTGTTTCATTGTGTGAATGCACCATGGATTTTTTTTTTTATGCTTAGCTTGAGAATGGAATGGTCACCAAAAAAAAAATGCTATAAAGCTTTTCTGTACCTTTTGACCACTATTATTTTTTTAACCAACCATAGTGCTACAGATAGCCTTCAATATTTCCAACATAAGCAGGTCATAAGTTTCAAACATTAAAGGAGAAAAAGGCTCTAAGAAGAAAAAACAAAAGAAGTGAAAAAGTTAAACAAAACACACACCAGATCATAGTAGACTTCACTTAATAAAAAGACTAAACAGAGTTAATTTGGGTTCTGTCAAAAACACTGCTCAAGAATAGTGAGGGAACATTAAACCACTGAAGGAAGCAGAGACTCCAAGGATATAATTCACATCTCATTGTTGTGATTTTAATTTGAAACATGCCACATACTTTCCTTCTCATTAATAGAGTGTTTTGTAGCAATACATTTTGAATGCATTTCAATAATTAATCCTGACCTGGGATAAAAATTTGGGAGGCAAAAAGATAAAAATAAAACAAACAAAAGCCCATCAAGCCAAAAAGCAAAATAGCCATCTTAAATGAGGTTTCTGTTGATGTTGATTGCTGTCGTTGAGTTGGGCATGACTCATAGCCACTCCATGAACAAAGATTGGAAGCCTTTCTAGAACTATCTTTGTTACTCAAAATTTATAGACTTTGCAGAGGCATGTTGTTCAGGAAGTGGATAGCACTCCTGTTTTCAAATATTAACAGAGGACAACTCATCTTGGATGAGAATTTAAAAGATGGATCTTTTCAATTTTTAGTTCTTAAGCTTCAATGTACCTCTTCCAATACATCCATAACAGTAGTGGTTGAAGAGACTCCATGAAATAATAGATTAAAGAGCAACTGTATAGCTGTCATTGTGAAGGAAGATTGCACAAAAAATAACTACAAGTTATTATTTTTATTGGTCATTGTTATTTGCCATCAAGTCAGAATCTACCCATACCAGTCCAGACAGTGGGCTTTGAGAAGCAGTAAATCTCACAGAAGATGATTGTCTAACTGTCTTCCATGAAGCATCTGGTGGATTTGAACCACGTGCCTTTGGGATTGCAGTACAGCTTCTTACCACTAGGCCACCAGAGCTACTGATTATTAGAGGTTTTAAAAAAAATGTCTCTAGTTTTCTGTGTCTTGGACATCACTTTAGAAAAAAGTCTTTGTTTTGAATTTACATTATTAAAAACTGCTAGTCTGCATGCATTGAACATATTAAGATGGCATATTATTGTTATGTGTTCCTGAGACAACTCTGACACACAGTGACCTTCTGTACAACAGCTCTGAACCCTGCTCTATCCTGAGCCAATTTCATCATCTGACAAACCTACCAGCATTACCCTAGTCACTAAATCAATCCATCTCATCCAGGGTCTTCCTCCCTTGAGCTGTCCCTCAACCCTTCCAAGCATAATGTTCCTCTCCAAGGACTGGTCCCTGCTTGCAACATGTCCAAATTATGTCAGTTGTTACATTAAATTTTCAGTATCTAAAAATAAAATATGAATTCATATATGTTTAACATTGTTACTTCATGTTTCCCAAATTCCTATTATACCATTCCTAGTTTGAAAGGAAATATAACAGGAATTGTTTGATGTTTGTTTTCTTTTCTGTTCCAAGGCAACAGGAAAAATAATTGCTTAAAGTGCAGGTGTTGATAGTCAGAGCTTATTAAAGCACTTGATTTTATCTTAAACACAATAAACACAAGATAAAAATTAGTCACCTACTGTAGGCTTTTTGGTTCTCAGGAGACAGTACTCTATGACAATGCTGTGCAAATATCTGTGCATGCAAAATTTTAATTTCATGGTACTCTGTAATTTCCTGCTTTTGGCATATTTCTTCTCTAATCATATAGCTGAACTAACAGTTGGTAACATTAATTTTTATTTGTCAAAATAAGAAAATGAAACTATGTACCTTACTTGAACTACGTTGAACCAATTGCTGTAGATAATAAAATATAGAATTCTCTCTCTACCCGTGAAAGTATGCATAACATATATATATGTAGATTCATAGATCTCTATCTACCTATCCATATTTACATATATATGTATGTAAAGAAACTGATATAGCTAGCTATCACATTGCTTTCTGTTGAGAACGTATAATTGTTTCTTCATTGAATTTCAAAAACTGACTGCTCATCTTTTTCCTGCAGAGCTGCTGGTAGATTTGAACTTCCAGGGAAGAGCAGTCATTGGGTTAGCAGTAGAAATCATACCTATACCTCTCTCTCCTCTCCTCTCCTCTCTTCTCTCTCTCCCTCCTCCTTCTTCCCTCCCCCTCTTTCTCTCCATCTCTCTCCTTCTCCCCACCCCCTTTCTCCCCTCCTTCTTCTCCATCTCTCTCTCTCCCCGTGTTCTTGTTGTTATGTGCTATTGAGTTGTTTGTGACTCAGAAACATAGCAACTCTATATACTCTGAAGATTGCACTGGAACGTAGAGAAGCCAAAGCACAAGGGAAGAATCCAAGACACTAAAGAGCTGAACAGAAGATTC
>NW_006399864.1:7290658-7334333 GCF_000299155.1 Elephantulus edwardii
AACAACAACATATACAATAGCTCTCAACTCTGATATTCTTAGCCGATCTCACGGTCTCTTACACATCTACTCTCATTACACCAGTTACTTTGTCAACCCATCTCATCTAGGCTCTTCCTCTTTTACACTGTCCCTCCACCTTTCCAAGCATGATGTCCTTCTCCAAGGACTTGTCCCTCTCAGCCATGTGCCCAGAGTATGTGGTGAGATGGAGCTTCAAAATTCTGTGTGTGTATAGCACCGGGAAAATCTGAAGTCAGGGACATCTATGAATTACTGAGGAGCAATGATGTTAATTTGAGGACTAAGGTACATCTTATTTTCAATCACTTGCTATGCTGCTGAGAGCTGAACGATGAATAAGGATGATAGAAGACTTGATGCCTTTGAATTGTGATATTGGACAAGATTATTGAATATTTAATAAATGGCCAAAAGTACAAACAGATTTATCTTGGTGAAGAAAACTTCATCTCGCATACTTTTGGCATATAGCAATAGTTAGGAAAGGATATTCATTGGAGAGAGAGTTTCATACTTGAGCAGGTGGAGGGATGGAGAAAGAGAGGAAGACTCTCAACCGGGTGGATTGACACAGTGACTGCAGAAATTGGCTCAGGTGTGTCAGAGATTGTGAGGATGGCACAGGATAAGAAGGGTTCACATCTGTCGTTCACGGGATTGCTATGTGTCATACTCAACTTGACAGCACATAAGAACTTCAACAACATATAACAATATCCTCTAGCTACACTACTTTCAAAATAGGGGTTTTTTTAATTCTTTTGGCAGTTTCTTTTAATGTTCTTTATCAACACAATTCAAAGGCATAAATTCTGCCTCCCCTGCCTTCCTTATCCTTTGCCCAGTCACATGCATATGAAGAAATTGATACCACAAAGCCTTAAGTGAAGTGTATCTTAGCCTTAAAAGTGACATCCTTGGTCTTTAGCAGTTTAAAACTATCCTTTTGCAGCAGTGTTGCCCAATGAAATATGTCACTTGTTTTATTGGTAGTTCCTTTATTGATTCTGGATAGAATAAACTGAAATCTGACAATTTCAATCTTGTCTTCATTTCTCATGATGTAATACATTGTGAAAATTTTTGTTTCCTTTATGTGAATCTGTAATGTATAATGAAAGCTACAGTCCTTGATTTTTGTCAGTAAATGTTTGAAATTCTCTTTACTTGCAGCTGCCAAAATTGTGTTATCAGCCTCTCAAAGCCTACTGATGAGTCTTCCTTCAGGCCTGAAGCTACATTCTTTATCAGAGAGCCCAGCTTCTCAAATTGTTTGTCCGGCATATATACTGCAGTGATGTAGACAAGATAGAACTCTTGCACACAGATTTCCTGATTTTACACTGAACAATATTGCCTTGTGTTTGTTCTAGGAATGATTGCATCTTGTTCTGTGTGTAGATTGTACATAAACATAATTAGATGTTCTAGAAGTCCCATCTTTTGCAATATCATCCATAGTTCTTAGTTTTTATAGTTTATAGTTGAATGCTTTTCACAGTCAATCAAACACAAGTAAACATTTTGGTGGTATTCTCTACTTTCAAGTGAAACCCATCTGACATCATCCCATGGCCTCTTTGGAATCCAGTTAGAATTTTTACTTGTTCTCTCAATGTACTGCTCCAGACACTTTAACAAAGCCTTCAGCATATGACTGAAATGAATTTTATCTGTTAATTTATATGTTCTTTGGGGTTACCTTTTTTTGGAATGGGGATAAATATGGATCTCTTCAAGTAAACTGGTAAGGTGGTTTACTTCTAAATTCCCTGATACAGATGAGTGAACACATCCAGGGCAGCATTCATTCCTTGAAGCACTTCAATTGGTATACTGTCATTTCTTAGAGCCCTAGTTTTTGACAATACTTTCAGTGCAGTTTGGACTTCTTCCTTAAAGTTCCATTAGTTCTTGATTTAATTTCTATAATGGTTCAGTATAAACAAATTCTTTGTAACATAGTGACTATTTATTCCTTCCATTATTTTATTTTGACTTGCATACATAAGATTCATATACATTGTGTTCCATTCATGTACATGATATTAAATATATCCATTCATTTACATTGTTTTTCATACATTTATATGCATTGTGTTTTATGAGATTAGTCACAATTGATCTATGCCTACTATTGCCTCATGTTTGTTGGGACCCCACTGGATCTTCCTAATTCCTTCAACCCATTATTTTTATGCTTTCTGTATCATTTAATAGTTTGAAGTTGAAATACTGAAGGATTCTATAAACAAACTAGAATTTCTTCAGTTTTTTTCCAGCTTGAGAAACGCTGTGTTCTTTTTCTTTGCTAACTCTAGGTCTTTGTACACTACATTGTCTTCTCTAGTTTTACTCTGAAATCTTCAATTCTGATTTTTTTCCTTTCACTTTTAAAACTATGTTTAAGAGCAATTTCAGACAGATTGTTCTGATTTTTTTTGTATTCTCTTTCTTCCCTGTCTATTTAAAGATATTTTGCTTCTTCATTACAAAGAGGATAAATTGCTGTATTGTTACGTACTGTGGAGTCACAACTGAATCATAGCAGACTCTTCAGTGGGATTTCAGAGGTAGTTTATCATACAGGAGAAAGTGTCATAAAAAACAGGAGAATGATACAGATTTAGGAAAGAAGTGTGTGTGTTTACTTATACACATTTAGTTTGAGAAAAATACCTGAGCCTCCTGACACAAGTTTTAGAAATGCTGATTATCAGAGAGGAAAGAAAAAGGCAAAGGAGTGACTGGGAGATGTGAGGAAACAAAGAGGCATTGAAGCAATGTATGTAGTAAAAAATTAATACAACTTGCAAAAGCAACAGAGGAGTCAGAGAAAAAAAGAGGACTAAAGACAAAACCTTGGAAAATATTTTGTTAATTTATTGAGGTTAGTGGAGGAAGAACAGGAGAAACTAAAGACAACAATGTATGTTGAGGCAAAGGCGGCAAAGTTGAGGAGATAGTTTCATAAATTCATCAGAATTTAGCTGGTGTGTAATATTAATGATATTGATGATTTCCACATTCTGCTGGATCCCCTTTTTGAAAATAGGAACAAATATGGATGGCCTTCTGACAGTCAGTAGACCAGGAAGCTGTCTTCCAAATTTCCTAGCACTGATAGCTCAGCATATACAGGGCTGCCTGTGTTAACTTAAACATGTCAGTTGGTATCCCATCAATTACTGAAACTGACCTACCTACCTACCTACCTACCTTCCTTCCTTCCTTCCTTTGTCCCCACTTTCCTCCCTTATTTCCTTCCTCCCTTAGTCCCTTCCTCCTTCCCTCCCTCCCTTCCTTCCTTCCCTGCTAATACCTTCAGGGCAGCTGGGACTTCTTCCCTCATTACTATTGGGTTTTTATTATAAACTAATTCCCGAAATATTTCCATGTCAGAGTTTGTGGTATTTTTGTTGTTGTTTATTTTTACAGTAACTTTGTGTATTCCTTTAGACTTCTTTTGATGCTACCTGGACTGGATTATTTACGATTTTTCCCATACCATCTTTCAGCCTTGAAACTTGAGACTTGAATTTGTTTTTAAGTTCAACTTGAAAAATGCTGGGTGAATTTTCCCCGTTTTATTCTCTAACCCCAGCTCTTTGCATATCTCATTTTAATATTTTGCTCTGTGTTCTTGAACTTCTCTTTGAAATATCTGTTCACCTCTTTTAGTTCAGATTATGCAGGTGACACAACCTTAGTTGCTAAAAGGAAGGAGGACTTATGGGCATGCTACTTAAGAATATGGATTATAGCCTTCAATATGGATTACATCTCTACATCAAGAAAACAAAATCCTCACCTTTGGACCAATTAGTAATATCATGATAGATGGAGATACGAAGAAATTGCCCAAGAATCATCTTACTTGGATTCACAATTAACACTCTTGATAACAGTAGTCAGTAGATTGGGAGACATAACATTGGACATTCTGTTGCCAGGAGACTTCTCCAAAGTACTGAAGAGCAATGATGACAATTTAAAGTATGCCTAACTCAGCCTTGTTTGTTTTCCAAATCACCTCCTATGCATCTGAAAGCTGCACAACAAATAAGAATGACAGAAAGCTAATCAGTGCTTTTGAAATGTGGTGTTGGCATAGGGATCTGAATATCCATGGGCTGCCAAAAGAACAAGAAGATATGTCTTGGGGAGAGTGCTCCTTAGAGGTAAGAATGGCGAAACTCCATCTCACTTTATTCATGTTATTAGGAGAGGCTATTCCTTGGAAAGGGACATCATGCTTAGGAGAGGCCATGTAATAGTGGAAGACTCAACGAGATGGATTCTGACAGTGACTGTGACAGTGTGCTCAGGTGTGTTGGGGATGATAAAGATGGTGCAGGATAGGACAGGTTTGAGAATTGTTGCCCATAAGATTGCTATGAGAGGTGGGAAACTCGACAGCACCTAACAACTGTTAGTGTCTTGGTATCTGGTACTGCTATAACAGCTATCACAAACAATCACTTTACCAAAGACAGATTCATTCTCTTACAGTATAAGAGAACAGAAGTCCACATCCTGGTGGTTGCTATCTCAAATAGATTTCCTCCCTCTCATGATTCTGGAGGAAGGTTCTAGTCCTCTTCTGAATTTTTAACTCTGGTGTTCCTTGAAGATTGCCACAGTTCCTAGCTTTCCCCTGTGTTGAGATTCCCAGTTCTAAGACCTCGGTCCAAATGACATGCTTCACCCCTAGTCTTCATTCAAGTGGGACTGAAGCTCTCTCTCCCAACCACACCACTAAACCCAATTCATTCTTCTTTAAGAATGTTATAGGTTATACACACTTGGAAAAGCCTCCTTATTTTCCAGCTCAGGTCTGTGACTAATTATTTTCCTGAATTCCATCTTAATCCTCTTATAGGGTATAGATTAATTATTATTACCAAGTGCCTTCAACCTGCCTCACTACTTACTATCAAGAAGGTTAGGATTTACAAGACATTGGATAATTACACTAAGCAAAGAATCATAAGCTTGCCAAGTTCAAACATATAACACAATTCAATTCATGATGACTTACGCCAAGGAAATTTACTACTTTCAATACAAGAGTTTCACAAAATTGGGGGAGACATAAACATACAGGGCAAAAGGAATAAGTGATGAGAAACAAAGAATAATAGATTTTAAAAACAATGTAAATTAACTTTATCAACTTTTATGTAAACCACTATAAAACAAAATACTTTAAAAAATTGGAAACAATTGGTAAAGATCAAGTTTAAGGTGACTGAGAAAGAGAAGATAAATTATCAATTTAAATAATATAATCAAGAGAAAATACAATTTGTCTTGAGTTTTACATTTCTATATATTCTGACGAGGAGGAGATAGTGTAGAGGAAAAAAAACTCTAATATTAATAGCCAATGAAAAGGATTATGGAAAATAGAACAAGTTAACTGGGAATTGAAGTATTAAAAAGAATGATACTGGATTTATCCTAAGGGGGAAAATGTCCTTTTCAGTGGCAGAATCAAAGAAATAACCCAGTTAGAAAAGAAAATTGACAAAAGAACATGTTTCACATAAGAAGTCTCTTTCCAAGAAAACATTTTTTAGAAAATAAAATATTGACTATAGAATTATGAATTTGGGATAAAAGTAATATTTGAAGAAGCACATAAAATGGAAATATAATTGGAACTTGTTATTGATAAGTGCCATTGTTGTACATGTTAATTGCTTTGAGCCAACTACAATTCATAGCGACCCAAACCTGATTCCTGCTCTATTCTGTGCCAGCCTCACCCTACCTGAACACTCATGTTCATTGCCACAACTGCTGTGTTGATCCATCTTGCTGAAGGTCGTCTTCTCTGTCTCTGAGCCTCCACCTTTCCCTGCATGATGTCTTTTTCTAATGACTGGTGCCTCCTAGCAAAATGCCCAAAATATCTGAGGTGAAGCTTCATCATCCTTGACTCGAAGGAGCTCCTTGACTGTACCTTCTACAGGTTTGTTTGTTCTTTCAACAGTCTTTGCTCAGTCTTTGTTCAGTACTCTTATTCAAAAGCACAGCCAGAAGTATCAATTTTAACTTGTGTCATTCTAGTCACTGTTCAACTTTCAGGTGTACAGGAAGGAGTAGAAAAGAGCAGGGCCTCATTCAGGTGCATCTGAATCTTTAAATTGATATGGCGCCTCCTAAGCACATTTGAAGAGGCCTTTAAAAATATATCCTCAATGCAACATATCTGTTGATTTTTTTGACTGCTGTTTCAATGGGGGGTGATTGTGGATCCAAGTAAAATAAAATCTTTGACAGTTTGTCTTCTGCGTGTGTGTATGTGCTATCTGCCCAGACAAGATATAATATATTCAATATGAACACTGTCGTCCTCTAGCTTATTTCCCTAACCTGTTGTCACCATTGCTTTGCTTCACTATTTCCAGTAACATTATATGAAGTATTAAGATTCAACCCAGAGCACAGACTCCTAATTGAATCACAAAAGTATAGATTTATATTCTATTCATCATCAAAATAAAGATAATATGGCATTCACAGCCTTCCAAGATTTGGTTCCTATCTTCCCAATTTATGGCATGATGGGAGAATTTGTCATTTCCCAAGACCTAAATACTTTTCTGTGTATCTATATTTCTGAATTACCTCCAATCTACAGCATATTTCTCACAGGTAATCTTCATTCAAGTTATTCCAGATTTCTGTTGTGTATGTCTCTGACATTGCTTAATTTTTCTTTGATTTAGTTACATGTCTCTCTTACCCATCTCACAATGAGCTTTAATCAAAAGACCTGATTTATTGCATAGCACCAGTAACTACTAACAAAGTTTAATTTATCAAATTGTAACTCAAAAAACCAAGTCAAGAATGAAATACTGTCTCAAACTCAAGGTCATTCTAAACCTCAAATGTATTCCAAATTGGTATAGATTTATTGGTATATTCTGCATAACTTGGGAAATATATACTGCATATTCAATAATATATACAACTTCAATTTGCACTAAATTATAAGGAAAAATTTGCTGGTATTCTAAAACTCCCAAAATTAATCAACATTGTTGTTGTTATTAACCTACCGTCAAATCACTTGTGAATCATAACAACTCTATGCACAGCAGCTCTGAACCCTGCTCTATCCTGTGCCAACCTTATTGTCTCTGATACGCCTACCCCCATTACACCAGTCATACAGAAGTCACCTCCTCCCATTACCCCAGTCATACATAAGGCAATCTATCTCACTGAGGGTCTTCCTCTCTCGTGCTGTTCCTCTCTCCAAGGACTGGTCCCTTCTTGCAACATGCCCAAAGTATATCACACAGAGCTTAAGAATCCTTGCCTCCAAGGAGCAGCCTGGTTTCACCCTCTCCAGGATGAGCCTGTTTGTTTTCCTAGCAGTCCATGTATAGTCAGAGTACACATGTATCAGTTCAGAGTATATTCAATACTCTTCTCCAGCACCACAACTCAAAGGTATCATAATTTCTCAATCCATTTTGAGAAAATGTACCATTGAGCCTCTAGATTCAGTTTTATGGTCTTATGGGATATCAAGGGCAGTTGGCATAAGACAGTCTATAAAGAGAAAATTTGCTACAGTCTACTTTTGTGAGTAATGTTTTCAGTGTTAAAAGTTTACAAACTGTCTTCTAAGATACAGCTATTGGTATTTCTCTGTCTGAATGAAGAAGAGTGGCCAGAATGAAAGACATATGAAAAAAGCACAAACAACTGATAGACTACAAGAACTTCTACTACACGGAGACCAGAACTAGAGAATATCAAAGCTGTAATTACTTATCACTCTCAACTAGGACACAGTAGAACATCCTGGACAAAGTGTGATTAAATGTAGAACTAAACTAGCAATCATAAACAATGACCAGGCTAATTGATCAGATAGTTGCTTTATTTTTTTAAAAAAACTATGGCCAAATAACTATATCACATTACTTTCATATTTTTATTCATTAAATTTTTTAAGATTTATTTTTAAAAAATGAATGAAAATATTTTTACATTAAATCCCTCACTTATCAATATCATTTATAGACATTTACTACTTTTTTTTAAAAAGCTACAAAAATTTGTCCTCTCTTTGTAACATGTGAATCAAAAGTTCCCCAAAATTCTTCATTACATTTATTTTCATTTACTGTATATTAAACTTTTCAATGATTGAAAATTCTAACCTTTTCTTACAATTAACTTTGTATAAAAAGTTGTTCTCACTACAAGTTAAAATTAAAGGCAAATTTAGGAGTAGACCTCGTTTGTAACATGGTAACTGACTCTACTAACTATTATATGGATAGTAAGATGCAATGGAGCTCTGGTGACCTAGTGGTCAAGAAGCTGCACTACAATCTCGAAGGCATGAGGTTCAAATGTAGGAGACGCTCTGCTGGAGGAGAGGCAATCTCCGCCTGTACCAGTTGGATCGGATGCGACAATATGTAACAAGAACAGCACAAAAAAAGATGGGGAAAAAGACTAGTAAGAAGCTCCAATAGCAAAGGCACATGGTTTGAGTCTACCAGCTGCTCTGCAGGAGGAAGAGGAACAATCTCCACCCTGGACCCCGTTGGAGGGTCAGCTACTGAACAGTTCTGACTCGATAGTACATAACAACAACGTCATTTTCTTAAAGGTAGAAAAATTTAAAAGAAAAGTAAAGATTAGAATTTTAACCAAATTTAGGTTAATAATGCCTTTGAGCTGTGGTGCTGGAGAAATATGTTGAATATACCATGGACTGCTAGGAGAACAAACAGGTTTGTCCTGGAGAGGGTGAAGCCAGATTGTTCCCTGGAGTCAAGGATTCTGAAGCTTCGTCTGACATACTTTGGGCATATTGCAAGGAGGGACTGGTCCTTGGAGAGGGACATCATGTTTGGGAGAGTGGAGGGACGGAAAGAGAGGAAGACCCTCGATGAGATGGATCGATTCTGTGAGTGGAGTGGAGGGAATGAACATGTTTGAGACAGCGAGGTTGGTACAGGATAGAACGGCGTTTAGGGCTCTTGTACATAGGGTCGCTATGAATCTCAAGAAACTCGATGGCACAAAACAACAATGTGGATTGGGTTAAATTAAATATATTTAACATTAAAAACATTTTTGGAACATAAAAGCAATATTGAAAGACAAAAGATGATGAATGGAAGAGAGCATTTCATTCTAGGCTACATAGAGATGCAAATTAAGCAAGATGGCATTTTACTGACAATACCAAATATTAATGAAGTGGCTGAGAGATTTTCTTCATGTAGTACACTTCAGAAATAAATACCAAAGGTTTTTAAACTGGTCAAGTTTAAGGGCTTTTTAAAAGCAATGTTTGTAAAATAAGAATAGCAAGTTAAAAATCTCACAATATGAGAATGTATATAAAGACGTAAGGAAATAAATACAACAGATAAACATAACATAAAAATGTCATAGGTCTTACAATGATATTTGAGAGAATATTTAGTCTCCATGATAATTACTCAGGGATCTGGAAGTATTAAAAGAAGATGGAAGGAATATACTGAGTCACTGTATCGAAAAGAATTGGAAGACACAGAAGAATTTCATGAAACAACATATGAGGAAGAGCCTATGGTGATGAAAGAAGTAGTTCAGGCTGCTTTGAAGGACATGGCAAAAAATAAGGCTCCAGGAATAGATGGTATACCAATTGACCTATTTCAGTTAACAGATGCTGCCCTGGACGTGCTCACCAAGTTGTGCCAAGAAATCTGGAGAACGACCACTTGGCCAACTGACTGGAAGAGATCTATATTTGTTCCTATCCCAAAGAAAGGTGACCCAACCGAATGTGGAAACTACAGAACAATCTCACAGATTTCACATGCAAGCCAGATTTTACTGAAGATTATCCAAAAATGACTAGAACAGCACATCAGCAGAGAACTACCAGAAGTCCAGGCTGGGTTTAGAAGGGGTTGTGGTACTAGAGATATTGTAGCTGATGTTAGATGGATCTTGGCTGAAAACAGGGAATACCAGAGGAATGTCTATCTGTGTTTCATTGACTATGCAAAGGCATTTGACTGTGTGGATCATAACAAACTATGGCTGACTCTGAGAAGAATGGGAATCCCAGAACACTTGATTGTGCTAATGTGAAACCTATACTTGGACCAGGAGACAGTCGTCAGAACAGAGCAAGGGAACACGGCATGGTTCAAAATTGGGAAGGGCGTACGCAAGGGATGCATCCTATCTCCATACCTTTTCAACCTATATGCAGAACAGATTATCTGGGAGGCGGGGCTCTATGAGGAGAAATGTGGGGTCAAGATTGGTGGACGATTTTTCAACAATCTGCGTTATGCGGATGACACAACCCTGCTTGCTGAACCTGAGGAGGACCTGAAGCGCCTGCTGCAGAGTGTCAAGGACTGCAGCCTACAATATGGATTGAGGCTCAATGTCAAGAAGACAAAGATTCTCACCACTGCACCAATTGGCAGCCTCAGGATGGATGGTGAAGAGATTGAGATTGTACAGAGCTTTAGTTTGCTTGGCTCCGTAGTCAACAGTCTTGGCACCTGCAGCCAGGAAATTAAAAGGTGCATTGCCATAGGAAAGTCTGCTGTTAGGGACCTCTCCAAAGTGCTGAAGAGCAATGGTATCTCTTTGGAGACTAAGGTGCGTCTCATATCGGCCATGGTCTTCACAATCACCTGTTATGCATCAGAGAGTTGGACAATGACTAAAAAGGATAGAAGGAGAATTGATGCCTTTGAGCTGTGGTGCTGGAGAAGAATACTGAGAATACCATGGACTGCTAGGAAAACAAACAGATTTGTCCTGGAAAGGGTTAAACCGGGTGGCTCCTTGGAGGCAAGGATTCTAAAGCGCCATCTAACATACTTTGGACATGTTGTGAGGAGAGACTGGTCCTTAGAGAGGGACATCATTCTTGGGAGGGTGGAGGGACAGCGCAGGAGAGGAAGGCCCTCTATGAGGTGGATTGATTCAGTGACTGGAATAATTGGGATGGAAGTGTCAGAGACAGTGTGATTGGCACAGGACAGAGCGGAGTTTAGGGCTGTTGTACATAGGGTCGCTATGAGTCGCAGGCGACTCGACGGCAATAACAACAACAACAACATTGTCAAAGTAGTAACAATGTCTAAAAAGTTTCATATATAATATGAATTTTAGAAGAAAATACATATATGTATACATGTGTTGAAAAGAAGTAATCAGAAAAAATGTATATAATTAAGGTGTTTTTGTTAATTTGTACTGTTTATAATTTGTAGGGTAAGGTTTGTTTGTATGTCAAGGGTATATTATGTATTTTTAGAATACGTTTTCTGTTTTGGTATACATATAATTTGTAACATCTCCAATCAACTCACAGCTGACCCTGCGGTGGGTTTTCAGTGGCAGTAAATTTCAGGGAGGAGAGGACTCATTTGTCCCCTGAGGAGCAGCTGTTGGATTTGAACCATTATCCTTTTGCTTTAGAAATGAAACTTCTTACCACTAAGCCACGAGATCTCCCTAAATATTAGATTGATTACATTTCAGGTAAATGTGCATAATGATTTATAATTCAATCCAGATGTTTTAATTTGAAAATGAATGATTTAAAACTCATTTCTTGTCTGCTTAATTTTGTTTACTTTTTGCCACTAATTTGGTGTTTTGAAAAAAAATAAATTATGAAATTCCAGTATACTTCAGCAAACAAATAGTCCACCAGATTTCCCTATATAGTTCATATTCTGTATTTAACAATATGACAAAGGATATATCTACTAATTAACATTAGTTATTGGATGATTTATATTATCTTACTTTTTCATCAGCCAAATAATGATTAGAATAATTTTCTGATTTTATAACATATCACTCACACATTCTACTTAAGAAAGGTACAAGTTCAATAGTTAAAAATTTCATTTTGAGTGCAAATACATAGACAAATTATACAATCTGCAGAGTGAATTTTCTCCAAAAGTTAATTTTTACAGGTGTCACAAGATTGAACTACTGTAAAGTGACAGAACAACGAACTTTGATACAATGAAGAATTTAAGGAACTCAAGTTTCAAAGAGTGATTAATGATCTACTTAAAATAAACTGCAACATGGCAGTTGAAACAAAGATATGACATTTTCAATGACTGATGTATACTTAAAGCAACTCACAAAAGATAAATTGCCAAAAAGTCAAGAAAGATATGCAAAACAGGCATTAACATGTTTGACTCATATATTCAGATTTTACAAGTATATAGCTTTGAGAAAATTGGGAAAGTACGAACCAATAATGTGGAGGAAATAATTCTGGTTAGTTCATGTAACATTTTATCTTTCTTAAATTTAAATGATTTTAATTATTTCTTGTAAATTTGAAACACGTAGAGTAACAGACAATGAATTTGATGGAGATTGATGGCAGGAATGGCTCCATTTCTTCATCTCTGCCTGTACTTACGACCTTTATTATGTGATTCTGACATTGCTCTTGGTAACCAATCTGAGCTTCCTTGCCTGCCTCTCCTCTCAAGTCTGAATTTGGCAATCTGACTTTCTTTGGCTGATGGTATAGTAACAGATGTGCCGCATGCAGAGACTTGACAAAACTCCTGCACACCTTCACTTCAGCTCTGGTGCTTGGCCATCACTCCAAGTTCACGCACAGTTTTGCTTTCTTGGATGCTGAAGCACATGGATCAGAACCAAGTCGACCTACTGTGTCAGCCGTGGTCAGCCTCGTTCCATTGGCAGCCAGCCAGTGAATGCTTGGTCATGGGAACATGCTCAGCTAAGGCCAGAGAGAAAATCCAGCTAACCTCCAGATTTTTAGCTAAATAAATGCTTCATTTTAAGTCACTTTTATTTGAGGTAGTTTGTTGTACAAGATTATTGTGACAGTAAGAAAGGTCTGATGAGCTATTTGCCGTAAGTCAGCCTTAGAACCCTGTGGAACACAGTTCTTTTCATTCATACACAGGGGGGTTGCCATGTTCAGACAATGCTGGCCAATAACACTGGTTACTAAATGTCAGACTGAGACTCTTGATATGACAGAAATTAGAAGTTTGCTCACTAGGTACACCATGATAACAATTCACCAAACAGAATCCTTATGGAATAGAATTCATTCATTCATATATTTACCAACTGCCTACTGTCTGCAATGTATTGTGCAATTTAAGTATAGATATCATGGTAAGTATCAGGAGTAATGAAAAATTTCCCAGATTTTAATTGATACATGAAATCCATTCTACCCAAAGAACACAGATGGTATTAAAATCACAGTAGTGAGCAAGTAATGTGAAAAATAAAAAACACATGCACAGAAAACTGTAACAAAGGTACTATCCAAATTCTGCTTTTACTGTTCTTAAGGTTGATGCTGTGTTCAAGTTGCATTTAAATTTTCTGAAGACACTCACCAAAGATAGAAAAGAAAGAGAAGAAATTGATGTGATTTTTCTTTACTTCTTAAAATACTGTTTTAACATAGCCAGCTCCCCTAAAGAGAAGCTGAGTAAGTCTACTCTAATCAATCATTTTACTGAGTTATCACACTCCTGGGCAACTATGTACCTACAATAAACACCCTGAACTAGAAACTCCAAACTCAAGCACAGGTTCTATGCCCAGGAGTCTATGAAACTGGTCAAATTTGCCAATCCAACTGTGTTGCTGTTAGGTGCCATTGACTTGAGCACAACTCACAGCAATTCTATGAACAACAGTTCTGAACCCTCTCCTACCCTGAACCGTCCTCTTTTCCGACATACCTGAACCCATTGCGATAGTCACTGTGTCAATCCATCTGGCTAAGGACCATCCTCATTTTCCCTGACTCTCCACTTTTCCAAGTATGACATCCCTTTCCAAGGAAAAGCCTCTCTTGACAACATGCCCAAAATGTGTGAGACAAAGCATTGTTATTTTTGACTTCAAGGAGCTCTCTGGCTGTACTTTCTCCAAAACATATCTGTTTGTTCTTTTGGCAGTCCAGTGGATATTTAACACTTCTGTCCAATGCCACAGCTCAAAGGCATCAAGCCTTCTTCCAAGAGAAGTCTATAAAACCTAGCCAAAACCTCCCATGCTTGCCAAACAGAAACAGTCTCCTTTAATTCCAGTCTGTTGTTCATTTGTCTCCGGGGCACAACCCTGAGTGGCCATACATAGTGGCATGCTGTGTCTCCTTGTCCTTGGTAACTTTGCGTATAATATTCCTTGTCATTTCATTAATCTATGTGTCTATTTACCTTATTGTGTCTGATATAAATTATCAGGTACATGTAAAACAAATGAAAAAAACAGTTGCTATCAGCAAGAGGACACTTGTTAAAATAAAAGCAAAACCCATTAGGACTGGAAACATCTTGTTTCCCTGTAGAGAATTTAAGTCAAATAAAGGGCTAGGTAATATCACCCTAAGGGAAAATGCTCAACATGTACCTCATTGGCAAAATAACCGAGTTCAAGCTGTGGAACCATCAAGGTCAGGGTGATATGCTATCCCATGGCAGAAAAATTATTGAAGGGGTAAACTGGAGAAAAATTATATGTACGTAGCAGTGTTAAAAACATTCATAGACACCTACACCTACCTACATACACATCACACAAAGCAAATATGAAAACAAACTGATTCAGAGTAATTTTCATGCCAATCAATCAATCAACCAATCTTGCCATGGACGGAAAGAAACATCTTTCTTGTATCTCATTTGTAAAACACAGGAATCTGGTAGCACAAGTATTTTATGATCTGCTGTTAGCCTAAAGGTTGGCTGTTTGAACCCACCTAGCTGCTCTGAAGGGGAAAAGTCCTGGCAACTTGCTTCTATGAAAACTGCAGCCAAGAAAACCTTGTGAAACAGTATAATTGAAAGTGTGCTATTTCACACTAGCTCCTAATCTGAAAATGGCTTTGTCATTGTTTTAGTGACAGTACTTAGAACTACTACTTAAATTCCCTAATTCTCAATTTTATGAAGTAAAGATGGAATAATAATAGCATCTATTTCATAGAGGGAATGTTTATTTCGAGAACTCAATGCCAGCTCTGAATTGCTTCTGTGATGTTTGTTACAAAGGAAAGAAACTGTATGCACCAAAGCATGGAGGAAATAGCATCGACTCTAAAACCGGCAGAATCTGGGTTATTATTATACTTCAACATGCATGTCTATGACTCTTAGAATCTGTGCGAGATTAAAGGGAAGACTATTATTGATTTCACTTGGATAGCTGAGACGGTACTAAATCTGGCATACGTTAAAAAAAAGAAATTTGACTTGAAATTATCAAGACAAATATAAATTAAGAAACCTTTATATAGATGTTCTCAAATTATGCATTCTGGAGCCCTGGAAGGGTTGGCCATCTTTTGCTGCATAAACTCCTCACAGGGTATGGTTCACCATCTTCTGTTAGAGAAAAGACCTCTCTCACGCCAATGGGGTGGAGTTTGAGTCCAAAATGACGCTCTAGTGGATGTTTGAGACTGAAAAAAGAGGAGATTGCCCATACTTCTTCTTAGAACACCTGGAGGATTCCAGAATCAACTACCAGAGAGGTGTGGCTGTTATGTTAGCCACACAACTCACAACTGGGTGTGGGCTACACCAGAAGTGTTCTCGTTCTCTGCTCCTAATCTCTCCACTCTCTTGTTAAGTGGTATGTCACATTTGCAATAGTAAACAGTTTACTATCAGACTATTTGCACATTATCTAGGCTTTCTACATCACATTCAGCTCATGACCTGAAAGTCACCCTTCCCTTTCATTGTATAATTGAAGCAGCCTGTTCCCCCAGAAGACCTTTTGGTGCCTCTAATCCTCACCAGGAAAAGCCATCTTTGCAGCTCTTTGTGTCAAAGAGCTGATTCTGAGGCATTGATTCTAAGGAGAGGCCTTCAGTGGGTCAGGTCTCTCTACTCAAGCATTCTGGAGCAACCACTTCTGGGAGAGGAAGGATATTGGGGTCGGGAGGGACCTGGGGCTGCAGTGAAAGCTACCTAGTAGTTTCTGCGACCCAGAGCTGCTAAGGTTCTCTTCCAGGCAGCTACTAGCTTTCAGTCTCAGGCCTGAGATTGCGGCCTTTAAAGGCCAGCAGGTACTTGTTGATTTCTGTGGGATGCTCCTTGACCTGCTAGGAAGCTGTGGGGGTGATGGGGGGGGGTATGTGGGGGGCAGATGGAGGCTGGAGACAGGGGCAGTAACTCCACTAATATGTAGCCTGAGCCTCACTCAGAGCTGCCTCTTGACCCACCACTCGGTTCCAGACCCGGCTTAATCACAAGCCTTAGGGGCCCAAATTGTTAGATGCCATTGAATCAAAAGTGACGCCTAACCCACCCCCCTCGGGGGGGGGGGGTAGTTTCAGAAGCTGTAAGTCACACTGAAGGAGACTGCCCGTCTTCCTCGAGCTGAACAGCTGGTGGATTCAAACCGCCTACCATTCGGTTAGCAGCACAACTCCTTACCCACCAGGTCACCAGAGCTCTGATCAACACTGGCAGAAAAATGGGACAAAAGGGGCTCACCCCAGTCCCAGAGGTATCACTCCAGTGCCTTTTCTGAGTGCTCCGCCTCCAGTAATAGTTCTCAACTTTTGCCCAATAACCTGGTCTTTGGAAACTAGCCATGGGGATCAGGGAAGAGTTGGGTATATTTAAGCAATGGAGTACTGTCACAAGGAAAACTCACCTTTCTGCGAGGGCAGCAGTAGACAGCTCACGCTGGCCGGCACTATTGGGAGCCCCGAGGGCCTGCGTGCGCTCCAGGGCCTGTTAGTAATCACTACCCAGGACAGAAACAAGGAACAGCTGCCCGTGGGGCTGTGCTGATTCCCAGCACCAACTCCACAGCTCCCTCACCCCCACACCTCGTAAACGAGGACACCTGAGACGGTGTGGGCTTGCTGACCAACTTGATTTCTCCATCGCCGCTTCCATCCTGGACTTACTGGTACAGCAACCGTTTCTTTTTTTTTTTTCTTTATTATCTTACTTCTCCTATCCATATACTAAAGGCTGCCACTGGCACAGCTTGCCCCTTGAGTAAATATAAGTTCCTGAGGCCTTACTTAGAATATGAAGTGATCTCACTTGTTTCAAAATGTGACTCTTCACATGATTCAAATATTTCCTTTTATGCCCCAAAAGGGGTGGAGGCAGAGAGAAGGAGGTAGGTGACAGGGGGTGTAACTTAGAGAAATTGGCTTAAAAAGACCTTGATGGCATTTTAATGAACCATGTTTAAAATATTTAGCAAGATTGCAAAGAGTTATAAAAAGCCAGTTGCCAGAAAGCCTATTTTGACTTAAGGTGGATGCAGGTGGGTTAAAGTATGCCATTTTTTTAAAATAACTGATTTTTCAGAACTAATGCTAAAACCACATTCGCAGCCACATTTCTACCATGAAGTGATGCCTGACTTATTTAAAGATTTAAAAACTCGTTCAATTTAGCAAACAAAAAGATATCAGACAATGGTTTGGCATCCTCCACTGCAATGCCTCCGGAGGTTACAAGTGCATATCTCTAAACCCTTAGGGAGGAATGTCTTACTGACCAACCAAGTTGAACATTATAAACAAACAAAAAACGTCCATTTGTACCTTCTGTTAACTTAGCAAATTAGGTACCAAGGGTCTAATGCTCCATGTTTTAGTAATCTACGTAAATATGTGTTAAGTGGTCCTATCAGGCCTAACCGTATTCAGTCCTATCATCTTCTTTGTCAATGTCAACATTGTCTTCCTTTCTGATGACAAAGCTGAAAGAAGATATACTTTTCAAACTCTGTGTGAATCTTAATCTTGAAAAGTTCTCAAATGTTCTGATTCATTAACATATTTAAAGAGAAGTAACACTGTCAGTCTGGACACTAAGGTGCACCTGATTCAGGCCATAGTGTTTGCAATTACTTGCTATGTGTCAGAAAGATGAACAATGACTAGGGGTGATAGAAGGAGAATTGATGCCTTTGAGCTGTGGTGCTGGAGAAGAGTAATAAATATTCCTGGGACCACTAGGAGTACAAACAGATTTGTCCTGGAAAGGGTGAGAACAGGCTGCTCCTTGGAGATAAAGATTCTGAAGCTTTGGACATGTTGCAAGGAGGGACCAGTCCTTGGGGAAGGATGTCATGCTTGGGAGGGTGGAGGGACAGTGCAAGAGGGGGAGACCCTCAATGAGATGAATTGATTCAGTGACTAGAGTAGTAAGGTAGGTGTGTCAGAGACAATAAGATTGGCACAGGATAAAGTAGGATTTAGGGACATTGTACATAGGTTGCTATGAGTTGCAGGCAATTCAACAACAAATATATTTAGAGTAGAACTTTGAGGTATTAATAGAGTTAAATATTTTGTCTTAATAGTAAATGATTTGTTGTAAAGTGAACCATATGCTGCAGAATGTCTTTTAATCAGAAGATTTATATTGCACTGTTACCTGTTTTTTCAAAGAACTTATTTTGATTCTGAACATTAAGTTATAAACCAGGTGCACTATTGACTTCAAGATAGAATAGAATAACTATCCAAGCATTAAATACAATTGCACCCTCTGAATATAAAGACCAATTTTTCAGTCCTTACTCAGGCAAAACTATCTTTAGAATCAGTGGGAGTTCTTGCTAAATTAGGAATGAATTGGATTTAATAAACCCACAGCTGTGTCCATTTTAGCATTGCATTTTTTCGAGGATTCATCGTAGTTCCTTTATTTTAACTAATGAAAAACTGTATTGTATTAAAAATATGATGAACATTTAAACAACCAGTGACTAATTTTGATGGCTTTATTCTGATTGTCATCTTGAAAAAATAGTATCTTTAGAGTGGTGAAAAGGTAAGGAGTCAATCCAAAATCTGTTTTTTTTAAATTCTATTTACTGTCTGTTTCTGTGCCCCCATCTTAGACCCAAATGAAATGAGCCTTTGGTGTAATAGACTTATCGTAATAATAAATAAAGAAGCTCTGGTGGCCTAATGGCAAGGAGCTGTGCTTCAATACTGAAGGTACATGGTTCAAGGTTACCAGCTGCTCCATGGGAGAAAGATGGGCCATCTCTTTCTAGTCAATTAACTGCCTCTGAAAACCTGTGGGAGGGTCAGCTGTGGGTCCGTACTGACTCCACGGTACACAACAACAACAATCAAAATAAAAGAAAATTAATGTTTTACTTTGGCAATTCCACCAGGTAAAATTTAGGGACAATATTTCCCAGTAAGAAAAGTAATTATAGACTTACTTGTACTTCCTATTAACATGTAGTGAACAAATTTACGTGTGAAAATATTAAATTGTTCCTTATAAAATAGTAAGAAAGTAAACCCAAGTAAACTTTGCTTACCTTATGAGTGAATTATCAGTCCCTGGGAGGGACTGTAGCAAAAACTTATCAAGTTAAGAGACAGGTGACAGCCAAAGACAGAAGCAAAGACTTTGATGTGAGAAAAACATGAAGTTGTTCACTGCAAATTAGTAAATAAACACAAGTCAGCCTGAGGTTACCTGGCTTATTAGATAATCCAGCACTGAAATCTTACCATCCCCTGATTCTCTTCTTTTTCAAACTAAAAAGGAAAAGCATTAATAAAACTTGATTGCTTCCTGTGATTATGAAGTTCTAAAGGCAAGGCAATTTTTGCATTAATAGTGTGAAAAATCTTTCTGAAACGCCCAGTAGCAGCTGTTTTCAATTCATCCATAGCAAATGTAAAAGTAAATAATTTCTTTTGAAATTATGATGACAAAAGTTCAGCTCATCATCTCATCAATCAATCTATTCCCCACCTCCCTGCATCAAAAATGTGTGTGAAAGGAAAGTGGAAATAGGTTTTAAAGCCTTAATGATCCAAACAATTACACTGGCTCCCACACAGAGATGTGAACCAGAGTAGTTACTTCTGGATTGCTGATGTTGCATGCATGGCCAAGTACTGCCTTATGAGCCATTCACATGTGAAGTTTTAGTTTCATGCAAAAGGAACTTAAAAATAGAACCATAAAATGAGTCCTACATTTGATTTCCTGTAATAAAATTAACTTCCTTGAAATGCTATCATCTAATAATTTCTTAATTAGAATTGTTTCCTCTAGAAACAACACATTTCTTCCAAAGTTCAAATGGAGGATTAAAAAAATATGTTGCTATATTAAAAAAAATATCTATATGGTCATATTTCCATATGCTCTATGGAGCTCTGGTAGCCTAGAGGGTAAGAAGCTCGCTACCAACCTAAAGACAGAAAGTTCAAATCCATGAGCTGCTGTGTGGGTATAAGATGAGCTTTCTCTTCCTGTGCAATTTACAGTCTCTGAGAAATCCCGTGAAGGTCAGCTATGAGTCAGTTCTAACTCCAACACAATGAGAGTAGAGTTTTTATAAGAATGAAACTGAAAATTCAATGCAAGGCAATAGTTTAGCAGTTTCAAAAATGAGTACCTGATAGTAAACAATAGATTACGTGTGTGTGTGTGTGTGTGTGTATGTGTGTGTGTGTGTACCATCAAATCGGATCCGACCGGTACAGGAAGCGATTGCTCCTCTTTCTCCAGCAGAGCATCTGGTGGATTCGAACTGCATACCTCTGGGATTGCAATGTAGCTTCTTGTCACTAGGCCCTCAGAACTCCCTTAAACAAAAGATTACTCTTACGATGACTTTGAGTGATTAAGCCACTAATGTGCTCATCTTCTAACTAGATGTTGAAAATTCAACTTCCCACCAACTCACCTTGGAAGAACTCCTGAGAATCTACCTCTGTAAATTCTGTCATTAAAAACCCATTGAATCTCAAATTTACTTTGGTACAACTTTAATTTGAAATCTACTAAAGTGCAATTGGTGGTTGGTTTCTTATCCTGAATTGATTTCTAGCAATCATAGCTAAATCAGATATAGGCTCGAATAAACAAATATATATACACATAAATGAGAGAGCTCTTTTAGAGACTTGTTCTGTTAACTTAAAACTGCACTTCTCTGGCAATTCAAATCCAGCAATGACTCTCCAGAAGACAGATGTGCAGGCTCCTCCCATGTGATTTAAAGTTTCAGAAAATCTACAGAAGAATCAGCTACAATTTAGTTACAACTGGGCAGCGGTGAGACTGACTATACATGTATATACTGTATTCTTATACACTGTGGCTACAAAAATAACAGTCTCATGTATATAGCATTCACAGAAACATCAAAAAGGAAGAGGCTAAGTGTGGTTTTCAAAATCATGTGATGTACACATAATTTGCATAAGATGGTGTGTGTTTGACCAGTGAGGTTTAGAGATGCTGACATCCTGCGTGGTTGAAATCCATGGATGGTTGATTCTTGATTAGAGATCTATGCAGGTTTGAGTGCGTATCGGCTTAAAGCATGAGGCGATGCTGCTCTATCTGAGCAGTTTGTTTCTCCCTGCGGCTGACTGGATTCCGACTAATTGGGAATCTATAGGAGAGAGCAGGACTGCCCTGTAGGATTTCCAAAGTCATAATCTCTATGGCAACTGCCAAAGCCTCATGCAGAAGCAGCTAGTGGGTAAAATCTTAGACTTCTCAATTGGCATTTTTTAATGCTTTAACTATAGTGCCACCAGGGCTCCTTATATTTACAACTAAAGGTAGTCATCCATTTATGATGGGTTCCATTCTGATGACCCCATAGTAAATATTAGTCACTTGTTTTCAGAAAGTATTAACATTCTTTAGGGGATTTTTTTGTGTTGGTTTTTTTTTTTTTACATAAACAATAAAAATTCTAAAACCATATTAAACTGTACTGGATCATTCAGGTAGGCATTGGGTACCTATTAATAGATGTACCTTGGACTGCCAAGAAAACAGATTCATCCTGGAGAGGGTTAAACCAGGCTACTCCTTGGAGGCAAGGATTCTGGGGCTTCGTCTGACATACTTTGGACATGTTGCAAGGAGAGACAGGTCTTTGGAGAGGGACAGCATGACATCATGCTGGGTAGAGTAGAGGGACAGCGCAGGAGGGGAAGACCCTCTATGAGGTGGATTGATTCGGTGACTGGGGTAATCGGGATGGATGTGTCAGAGACAGTGCGATTGGCACAGGATAGAGCAGGGTTTAGGGCTGTTGTACATAGGGTCGCTATGAGTCGCAAACGACTTGACGGCACATAACAACAACAACAAGTTGTTGTTAGCTGCCATCAAGTCAACACAGTGATCCTGTGAACAACAGATCTGAACCTTTCCCTGTCCTGTGCCATCCTCATCATCTCTGCCACGTTCAAGTCTGTGGTTACAGTCACTGTGTCAATTCACTTCATTGAAGGTCTTCCTCTTTCTTTTTATTGACCTTAGTTTCCCCAGTTTGTGGGAGTTATGCAAATATTAGATGTTTGTAACTCATCAAGGAAATTGTATAACATATTAATCTTGTAAATGGCATCTTTTGGTTGTGTAGAATGTTAATGTCATTGGTCAATGTTACCCAGTAGGCTTAAATTGCATAGGCTCAAAGGCAGATCATTAGAATCTCACAACTACCAAGAAAGAAGTAGTAGAAAAGTATACCACATCCTTTAAGCCAAAGATTTTTGCACAAAATAGAGAAAAAGTGCAGGATGCGTAAGATAGAGAGGGAGCAGAGACAGTAGTGCCGATAGCAGTATTGGTAATTATGTTTGTAATGGCAACAATGATGTTAGAGAACCAGACACCATTGTAAGACAGAGCCCAGCTAGATCTGTTGAACCGTGGACCTATCTTCTAAACCTTAAGGCCTAGGAGAACTGGTAGAGTCGGGGTGGGGCATAGCTGACAGAACTAAAAGAGCTTTCTAATATTTGCATGAGCAGAGCAGAGGCCAAGGTCACAAGGTGGGGGATGAGACAGGTCTGCTTGCGAGCACATTTGAGGTGAGACTGTTTGGTAATGAAGAATTGTTTCAAACCTGAATTGTAACCTGTACCTTCCTTAATAAACCTCACATTGTTGTGGTTGTTGCTGTGTAGCAGAGAGTCAGAACAATCTATACTCACCCTCTAGTAGGCTTTCAGAGGCAGTTAATGACATGGGAAGAGATCGCCCATACTTTTCCCAAGGGAGGGAGGAACTCCTAGCAGATTCCAGCTGTGTGCCTTTGAGATTGCAGTGCAGCTTCTTACCACTAGGCTACCAAACCTCCTTCTATTATTATTATTAATATGTTGTTGTTGTTGTTGTTAAGTGTCGTCGAGTTGTAGGTGACTTATAGAGACCCTATGAACGAAAGTTCTCAACACTTGCGTGTGTGACTTTCTTCCTTTCTCCAGGTTCATAGGGTTTCCAGAGACAAGCTATTTATGGAAGTGGATGCCACTCCTGCTTCCAAAATTAATATAGTACACTTAAATAAATTTAATATACTATATACATGATTCTTAACATAGTAAATTAAAAAATGAATTACACTGGGAAAGTTTACCATCAGAGAACTCTCCAAGGTACTGAGGAGCAACGATGTCAGTCTGGAGACTAAGGTGTACCTGATACAGACCATGGTCTTTGCCATTACTTGCTATGCATCAGAGAGCTGGACAATGACCACAATGACCTGGGATGATAGCAGAGTTGATGCCTTCGAGCTGTGGTGCGGGAGAAGAGTATTCAATATACCATGGACTGCTAGAAGAACAATCAAGTTCATCCTGGAAAGAGTGAAGCCAAGCTGCTCCTTAGAGGCAAAAATTCCAAAGCTCCATCTGACATACTTTGGACATGTTGCAAGGTGGGATCAGTCATTGGAGAGAGACATCATGCTTGGGAAGGTGGAGGGATAGTGCAGGAAAGGAAGACCCTCGATGAGGTAATGGAGATAGGCATGTCAGAGATAATAAGGTTGGCAAGAGATAGAGGGTTTAGGGTTGTTGTACATAGAGTTGCCATGAGTCGCAAGCAACTCAAAAGCACATAACAGCGACAACAACAAATATAAATTCTATGTAGACATTCTAATGAATTGCAAGAGCTAGTAGAAAAGGAATAAGAGTTTTAGGAGAGAATTTGGAATTGGTGAAACGTAACAGCATGTCTGATCTCATGAGAATTGTTTTCCTACAGTTGATGCTTTTAGTGAGAATTCTCCCCCCTTGTAAAGTTGGTGGAGATTAGATTCCGCTGCCACGATGTTCATGGCACTTTTTCACGCGGAGATTTTAATGCATGGCACACAGACAACATCACTTCCTGATTCTTATGATATTGCAATTTCTCCATGAGAATGAGTAGACTGGAACTATTGTACCACCTGCAATCATGATGATGTTTAGTTGCTCAAAGCCTCAAAGATTTGTCATCCTTTATACTGAAGAAATCAGAACTCTAGACCCGTGAGCTGAAGGCCAGGTGCAGCTAGCTGTATCCCCAGGCAAAAACACATCCAGCTTTCTTATCTAAAGAACCATAATTGTTTCATTCCTAAATGCGAAATAAAAGCTCCTCTATTTGTTCATTTGTTCTCTCTCTCTCTCTCTCTCCCTCTTTTTTAACAAAAGCCTTGTATCTCATTTCATATATACTGATATTTCTCCAGATTCTTTACATGGCAAATAAATTCACTCTTTCAATCAAACAGACATAGGCAATTCTATCTCATTTCATATATACTGATATTTCTCCAGATTCTTTACATGGCAAATAAATTCACTCTTTCAATCAAACAGACATAGGCAATTCTATTTATTGCTTTTGTTGTGTTTTGTTAGTAACACCAGTAAAACTTGTCCTATTTACACCTCCAGTAGCCCACACAATAGGCTCTTAAGAAAACTGTACATGTTGCTGTACTTTCTCATCACCTACAGACTTTTTAATTCCTTGGGAACTGACTTATACAGCTACTGCTTTACTGAGGTTACTTATCAATGGATAAATAGAACAGTTCCTTGCCCATCTTCCTTTTCCTTTCAGTTATTAATGCCTTCAGAACTGTGTGTATTAACTTCTGGGTTGACTACTTCTGTCTTCCCTACCAGTCAACTCTCCTTATTCTCTTCTAGCTTTTATATGTTCTTTTTTTCCTCTGTTTTTCATATTGAAGACACATCTGCCTTCCACTTTTAGAAATCAAAGGGTCTTCAATGTTCTGTCTTTGACCCCCCACTTTTATTTTTGCATTCTTTGCATACTCTATTCAGGTATAATCAACAGTAACATTTCTACCGAAGTATCCAATATGTAAGATTGGTTATGAATAAACATGTCAATGTGTTTACAGACTTCCCTCTCTCACTTAGTAGCAGCAAATTTGTTCCAACTCATAGTGACCTTAGATCAGGTTTCCAAGACTGTGAATCACAACGGGATGAGATGGTCCATCTTTCTCCCTAGAGGCCACGAGTGGATCCCAAATAGCGAAAACACATGGCCTTTGGGTTAGCGGCACAACTCAAAATGGGCTTATTCCCTTGCAAGATACTAGGATTTGTTACCTTTTCTGAGAAACCAAAGATATATTTTTGATTATTTATGATTATGATTGTTTTCAGTTAACAAAATCTCTTACTAGCATCTCAAATCTAATTGTAAAACATGTGATTTCCCCCCAACAGTCAGTGTCTGCGTCTTATTAGTCTATTTTTATTACTGTTCCCATAGTTTACAAGTGTCATATTATTCTTCAAAACTAAATATTAATCTGTGAGGACACAGGTTTATTTAAGTCAACAGGGTCACTTTGTGTGATGTATCTA
Source organism: Elephantulus edwardii (assembly GCF_000299155.1). Classification (NCBI taxonomy): domain Eukaryota; kingdom Metazoa; phylum Chordata; class Mammalia; order Macroscelidea; family Macroscelididae; genus Elephantulus; species Elephantulus edwardii. Next base: position 7,316,400 of record NW_006399864.1, read on the forward strand.
ATAATTTCATATTAAATTTTAAGCACGAAAGAATATAGAAATCCAGAACAGCCTCCTCATTTTATAAAAAAGCCAAATGAGGTTCAAAAAGGTTAAGTAATTAGATAGGAAGTGGCCTGCTGATACTAACAACTAGTTTCAGACAAATTCAGATTCGCTTTTACTACCAGGCATCTTCAAAGTTTTCAAGAGAAATGTCATTTTTAGTGCTTAAAATAAAAATAAAACCTTTTGAGGGTGAGAGAAAACTAAGACCTTCTCATTGAATAATCTCTCATAGAAGGAATGTATATATACATACTTATTATTATATATTATATGCTATATTATATTATTTATGTTATATATTTATTATATATTATTATATATGTCTCTTTGAAGGAATATAACTTTTTATTATTGTATTACTTTATGTACAGTCTTGGAAGCAGGAGTGGCATCCATTTCTGAAATTGCTTGCCTCTGGAACTCTATGAACTTGGAGAAAGGATGAAATTTACACAAGGGTTCATGTCTTTTCATTCATAGGGTCATTAGGAGTTGTCTAAAATTTGATGGCACTTAAACAACAGCACACACACACACACACACACACACACACTCTCTCTATATACAGAGGGAGAGAGTTGTATGTTGACAAGATAGCCTATTCTTCTCCCATGGACAGCTGGTGGTTGAACCATGTATCTTTGATATTACAACACAACTTCTTATTACTAGGCCACCAGCTACATGGTGATTTTTCAGACTCTGAAAACCTACTGGAGGGGCAGCCTGAGCCAGCTGTGATGTGACTGTATATAACACTTACGTTGTTGTTGTTAATATTATTAATAGGTTACAAGGACTGACACAGAGCTGACCTGGCAGTAGGTTTTCAGAGGCAGTAAACTACACAGAAGGAAAATAAACAAGAAATACACGGGAGCCTACTGCTCAACTTAATCCTGTGGAGCAGCTAGTGTATTCGAATTCAAACTGCACACTTGAGTTGGTGTGGTATCAAGGGGTAATTGCTCACAATGGCTTTCTCAGCCATTGATTGATTTTGACCTTGCCACATGGAGAGGCAGGAACATGAATAGGGTATGTTAGTCCATCCACCGGGGGACTGGCTAGTCTCATGAATTTGAGCAGATTCAGCAGCAGAAATTGGCATCTCCACAGCAACGGGAAAGAGGAAGTAGTGTGCATCCTTCAGGACCAGACATTCCTGCACCGGCTAGATCAAGAGCTACACAAGAGAAACAGCAGCCTCCACAGAAAACCAGAGACACATGAGGCAGAGCTGATGTGGCGCTGCTGCCCCACGAAGCCAGAACCAGAGTCCCTCACTCTGGCTTGCTGGAGGACTGAGGGCAGATGCAAAAACTGGAAGGCCTAGTGGAACTTTGTAACACTGACCTAAGTTGTGAGGCTGAAGGTCAAAGGCTCAAGACCCTATAGGCATGCTTGCAAGCTGTCTGGACAGGGGAACTTTTATCTTGCTGTTAACCTGAACTATAGCCTGTTAACTTCCCCCAAAAACCTCATAAGTATGGATCTGTCACATCTGTGTGATCACTGTCACAAATTTCAGGCTCCATAGAGTGATAGGATTGGTGTTGCAATCAGTGGAAGGTGGTTCCAGATGTGGGAAACTATGTCTAACCTTATAAGAATTAGTCTTATAAGGTGGATATTGCCAGGGAAAACTGCCCTGTGTGGAATTAGTAGAAGCCAGACTCAGTTAACATCATGCTACCAGTGCTCTTTATCCATCTGACAGCACAATTCCTCACTGCTAAGCCACCAGTTGTTGTTACACGCTTCCAGGTCAACTACAGCTCATAGCAACCCTGTGAATAATAACTCTGAACCTTGTTCTTTCCTGAGCCAATCTCTCTGCTCTGGCACGCCTGTCCTCATTATCCCAGTTACTGTGTCAACCTATCTTATCCAGGGTCTCCCCTCTTTCACTGTTTATCCACCCTTTCAAATGTGATTCCCTTCTCCAAAGACTAGACCCTCCCGGCAACATGATCAAAGTATGTAAGAAGGACCCTCAAAATCCTTGCCTCCAAGGAGCAACTTGGTTTCACCTTCTCTAGGACAGACATATTTGTTCTCTTGATGGTCCATGGTATGTTTTTCTTTAGCACCAACTCAAAGGCATTGATTTTTCTTTGGTCATCTTTGGTCATTATCCAGCTGTCTGATGCATAGCAAGTACTTGAGAAGACCATGATGCCTGGACTGGGCACATCTTACTCTCTAGGCTGATAATGTTGTTCTTCAGCACCTTGGAGAAGTCCCTGACAGCAGACTTTCTTAAAGAAATTGGTCTTTTGATTTCCTGACTGCTGGAAGCCACCAGAGCTGCTTACACACTCACACACACACACACACACGCGTATTAGTTATAGGATATCATAGATTTCTTTAAAATCTGAAATTTCTTTAAATATTTCATATTTGCTAGATTTCAACAATTCTGAAGTAAGAGTATTTTTTTGGGGGGTGTGTGTTTCCAATTTAGGACCTAGTCCTATAATACCTACAAGTTTAAAGCTAGGTATTCATACATGTACTTACAGAGAAAATTCAAGATCTATATGTCTAAATTAACCACATCAATTCAAATAAGAGCAATGATTTGATGTGGGTTGTTGAATTAATTCTTTAGTGACAATGTGAACAATGTACTGAGGAGTACAGAGCAGGGTCATTTAAGTGCATTATGTGGGCTGTGTAATGGGAAATCTTTTTTAATTTTAACTATTGAAACATCTGTAGGATAGTGTTTAGAAGTGTGGACTTTCAAAGCAAAATATAAAGGTTTAGGTCCATTTACTAACCATTTACTTAACTGACATTAAGTTTTGTTTAAGGAGAACAGTTTGGAGCTAACTTGGTCATCATTCAAACATAAATACAGGTATTAAATTTATATTCTCATATTTTATTCCACTTACAACTGTTGTTGTTGTTGTTGTTGTTATGTGCCGTCGAGTCGCCTGCGACTCATAGCGACCCTATGTACAACAGCCCTAAACTCCACTCTGTCCTGTGCCAATCACACTGTCTCTGACACTCCCATCCCAATTATCCCAGTCACTAAATCAATCCACCTCATAGAGGGCCTTCCTCTCCTGCACCATCCCTCCACCCTCCCAAGCATGATGTCCCTCTCCAAGGACAGGTCTCTCCTCACAACATGTCCAAAGTAAGTTAGACACAGCCTCAGAATCCTTGCCTCCAAGGAGCCACCCGGTTTAACCCTTTCCAGGACAAATCTGTCTGTTTTCCTAGCAGTCCATGGTATTCTCAATACTCTTCTCCAGCACCACAGCTCAAAGGCATCAATTCTCCTTCTATCCTCCTTGGTCATTGTCCAACTCTCTCATGCATAACAGGTGATTGCAAAGACCATGGCCTGTATCAGACGCACCTTAGTCTCCAGAGATACACCACTGCTCTTCAGCACTTTGGAGAGGTCCCTAACAGCAGACTTTCCCATGGTAATGCGCCTTTTAATTTCCTGGCTGCTGGTGCCAAGACTGTTGACTATGGAGCCAAGCAAACGAAAGCTGTGTACAATCTCAATCTCTTCACCATCCATCCTGAGGCTGCCAATTGGTCCAGTGGTGAGAATCTTTGTCTTCTTGACATTGAGCCTCAATCCATATTGTAGGCTGCAGTCCTTGACCCTCTGCAGCAGGCGCTTCAGGTCCTCCTCAGTTTCAGCAAGCAGGGTTGTGTCATCCGCATAATGGAGATTGTTGATAAATCGTCCTCCAATCTTGACCCCATATTTCTCCTCATAGAGCCCAGCCTCCCGGATAATCTGTTCTGCATATATGTTGAAAAGGTATGGAGATAGAATCATCCCTGGCGTACGCCCTTCCCAATTTTGAACCATGCAGTGTTCCCTTGCTCTGTTCTGACGACTGCCTCCTGGTCCAAGTGTAAGTTTCCCATTAGAAAGATCAAGTGTTCTGGCATTCCCATTCTTCTCAGAGTCAGCCACAGTTTGTTATGATCTACACAGTCAAATGCCTTTGCATAGTCAATGAAACACAGATAGACATTCCTCTGGTATTCCCTGCTTTCAGCCAAGATCCATCTAACATCAGCTACAATATCTCTAGTACCACGACCCCTTCTGAAACCAGCCTAGACTTCTGGTAGTTCTCTGTTGATGTGCTGTTCCAGTTGTTTTTGGATAATCTTCAGTAAAATCTTGCTTGCATGTGAAATCAGTGAAATTGTTCTGTAGTTTCAACATTCGGTTGGGTCGCCTTTCTTTGGGATAGGAACAAATATCGATCTCTTCCAGTCAGTTGGCCAAGTGGTCGTTCTCCAGATTTCTTGGCACAACTTGGTGAGCACGTCCAGGGCAGCATCTGTTAACTGAAATATGTCAATTGGTATATATTTTCTATTATACCTGCCTTCAGACCTGAAGAGCTCTGGTTGCCTAGTTGGTAAGGAGTCCTGATGTCAGCCTAAAGATAAGCTGTTTAGCTTCCTTGATGCAGAAAATGGGCAATCTTCTCCCATGTGGTTTATACCCTCCGAAAGCCAGTGGAGGGGCAGCCATGAGTTGGTTCTCACTCCATGGCACTTCACAACTTCCATACCTTCTTGTCTTCATTTTTACACTTACTGCACAATATTAGCAAACATTTTTTCATAGCACAGACACAAAATTAAGAGATAACTTTGCCGACGAGAAATCAAAATTTAGTAGTATTAATTTAAGACTTAGGTAATCAGATTCAATGGCTTATTACCTAGGCAGCTTGTATCTCACACAGGGACTTAATCAATCTGTCTCTCTCTTTGTGTGTGAGTCTCTCTCTCTCTTTCACACACACACACACAGACACACCCCAGGGGGAAAAATACATAAATAAGATTATGCATATAAGTAAAGAACAAACCACTAGTGGTTATAAGAGTTAGCACTGAAAAGAAGTAGAGAATCACTTATAAGTAGTACATAAATTGGGTTCCCCGCACTCTCTGATTTAATTTTTGGGGAGAAGGGCTAAGAAAAGCAGCATCAAACGTAGGTGAAATTGTCACAGCTTTACCAACTATACTTAAAAGTATACAAGCAAAAATGGTATTTAAGATAAAATATACAATTCATTTTATCTTGCAGCAACATTAAGAACAGCTAAAAATGGGTGTACACACACACACACACACACACACACACACACACACACACACACCTTTGAATTGTGATGCTGGAGAAGAGTGTTGAACATTCCATGGAATGCCAAAAGAACATACAGGTTTTTCTTGGAGAGGGTGAAACCAAGTTGCTCTTTTGAGGCTAGCATTTTGAAACTCCTTCTAACATACTTTGGGCACGTTGCCAGGAGGGACCAGTCCTTGGAGATGAACATCATGATTGGAAGGGTGCAGGGGTAGTGCAGGAGAGGAAGACCCCGGATAAGATGAATTGACACAGTGACTGAGGTCATGGGGTTAGATGTGTTGGAGACAGTGAGCCTAGATCAACATAGAGCAAGATTCAGAGCTATTGTGCATAGAGTTGCTATGAGTTGCAGGCGATTTGATGGCACATAACAAGCATATTATTTAAAAAAATCATTGCTGTGAAATTGGAACCAACTCCTAGCTGATTCTCCCTCCACTGGATTTTCAGAGGTTGCGAATAAAATAGGAGATTGCTTTTTTGTTTTTTCCTAGTGAAGTTTTTAGTGGATTCAAACCACCAGAAAGAATGGCTTTGGGTGAGCAGCTTGACTTTTGACACTGCCACCAGGGCTCTCCTCCATATGAGTATGGTATTATGAGTATGTATATGTGTATAGATATGTACTTATATACAGGAGTGGTTATGACTATGTCTATACACGTATATATGTGCATACATGTATATCAATTTATATCATAAATCCTTTTCTTTTAGATTATTATACTCAAACACCTTGCAGGATGAGTTGTATAAGTTTGAAGGCTTAAGACGCAGAGAGTTTTGTTACAACTGCCAATTGGCATAACATAGTTCATAAAGTTCTTCTTGAATAAATTAATTTGATGGTCACTGTTTGGAGTCTTAGTAGCCTGGGTGATTATCTAAAATATAACTGTTAGTCACTTCTCATATGGAACAAACAAAAAAGAAAGGGAAAAAATCACATTTTTAAAAATGGGGGGGGAATCAAATGCAAAGCCTATTATTTGTAAATTATCTTATTTTTTGGTTGTGCTACAAAAGAGTACAACATTTTACATCCTTAGTTATGTAGCAATTTCATCCTTCTTGCCAACAACATTGCAGTGTAGCTCCAGTTTACACTAGGTAGTGCCATGCAATCTATTAAATTTTTAAAGTTGGAATCTTGGCTTTGGAAGATACTGTGACTCTAAAACAAAATGTCATATTCACGCTGTGGAAAACTATTATAATTACATTACTATGAACTATGTCAGCTTTGCAAATAATCCCTAACCTGCTCCGTCCGCTCAAGCACAGAAAACTAGTTCGAACGTTTCTCGTGTCTTTGATTCTGTAGTATTGAAGTTGCTGCTGCAGAACACCACTCCCCTCCCTTTCGGCTACTTACCACTTGGCTAATGACTGAGGCAAAACCGAGCCAGTAGAGAGCAAGACCCCAAGTGAATGAATAGCTAAGTGTCTTTTAACTGCATGATTGGCCTGTTGCAATCTGTTTACTTCCAACTGTTTTTAATAAAGACAATTTTAAAGGAAAAATGAGTCAGAGTATAATTGCTATTCTTACTATCATTATTGGATAACAATCCAGTGCTTTCGTACAAGCTACATATTGGCAGAATCTACAAAGGACTAATACAAATAGGAATGGGCCTGAATGTAGTTCTTTAATAAGAACCTCACTCACACTGATTCAATCGTAATAGTGCTGGAATTAATTCCTAACTGACCCTTCAGCAGGTTTTCAGAGGCTGTATATCGCATGAGAAGATATTCTCTATATTTCTCCCTCAGAGTAGCTAATACAAAGCACATGTCTTTAATTCGACAGCACACCTCCTTTCCTTTGAGGCCACCCGGGCTTAGTAAGACCTTACAAACTCCTTAAAAACACATACTTCTACATATCAAGTCTAGACTAAATTTACAAGTACTGCAAAGGAACTAAATAAAACTTCAGTGAAAGCTATAAGGCTAGAACCAATGCAGCAAAAAAAGACATTCATTCTGCTTGGTTCACTAACATTGTGAAATCAATTTGCAGTTAAATGATACAAATGGGTGATAACCACGAAAAATTACTAAAAGCTTCTCAAATTGGGTATCTAAGAAACATAGCTCAGTAGATGCTAATAGATGTTATTAACATATTCTCTAGTTAAAAATTATAAAAATATTTTTAGCCCAGTGTAAAGAAATGCCTGTAACATTTTCATTTTTACTGTATCATTAAAATCCTTATGAACATTCTGACTTTCCAAAAGGTAGACTGTAGAATAATGTGCATCACAAATATATCAATAATCTCACAAAGTTATTATCCCAAAGAATATATACTGGGCAACTGGAGAAAAAGGATAGAAAAGGAGAGAAATACACAATTTGATATGCCTGAAATGCTAAAATCAATAGAAAATAGAAGCAATGAGAAATCTTAATTGAATCTTTTAAGTTAAGATAGTCAGACAATACAAAGAGATTGTTTCAGGAATAATCTCCAAAATTGTTCTGAATACCAGTCATTGTTTTGCACTTTGAAGAAAAACACTAGATCATAAAGATGAGAGCTTATGAATGAATCTGGGGTACCACACTGATTTAGATGATAAAACTTAAGAGATATAGCTATTAGAAAAATTTACATATCAATTTTCTTAAATATTAAAGATGAAACTATGTTGACAAATATTTAGAGAGACAAGGAGTGCTGAAATAGACATTCACGTCAGACACTGGAGAAGACTAGCAAAAGGAAAATAGATATTAACAGAGGCCTTGTTATTACTATATGCCCTGGCATGGATTCTGATCAAGCACATTTGCACATGGCAGAGTAGAAATGTCCCTGGACGCTATCGACGCGACAGTGTTTATAAAAGCACAAAGTCTAGGCTTTCTCTCCGGGAGGAGTGACTGGGGTTACAACCACACACTTTCAGTTAATGACTGAATACTTAGTCACTGGGCTGCCAAGATTCCTTTAACAAAGGGCAGCACAAAGGTAAATAGTAAATTAGGAAAAAAAATATTGGAAGAACTAAAGGCCAATATAACAAAAAAATCAGAAAAACAAAAAGAGAAAGACAAACATGAGTGCACTGATGATTTAATTAATAAAACAAAACAATACTTAAAATATATAATATTTTCTTCTATTTCAGCCTAATTAGGAAATTAAAAGGTGCATTGCCATGGGAAAGTCTGCTGTTAGGGACCTCTCCAAAGTACTGAAGAGCAATGGTGTCTCTCTGGAGACTGAGGTGCGTCTGATACAGGCCATGGTCTTCGCAATCGCTTGTTATGCATCAGAGAGTTGGACAATGACCAAAGAGGATAGAAGGAGAATTGATGCCTTTGAGCTGTGGTGCTGGAGAAGAGTATTGAGAATACCATGGACTGCTAGGAAAACAAACAGATTTGTCCTGGAAAGGGTTAAACCGGGTGGCTCCTTGGAGGCAAGGATTCTGAGGCTGTGTCTAACTTACTTTGGACATGTTGTGAAGAGAGACCGGTCCTTGGAGAAGGAGATCATGCTTGGAAGGGTGGAGGGACAACGCAGGAGAGGAAGGCCCTCTATGAGGTGGATTGATTCAGTGACTGGGATAATCGGGATGGGAGTATCAGAGACAGTGCGATTGGCACAGGACAGAGCAGAGTTTAGGGCTGTTGTACATAGGGTCGCTAGGAGTCACAAGCGACTCCACGGCACATAACAACAACAACAATAATTAAATTTCTACCCAAGGAAAGTTCTGTGCAAGCACTCATGGAGATGTTAGAGTTTTAAAAACGAAATTATTTCATAAATATAGAATAAAATATCTACAAATTGTTGTTGTTGTTATGTGCTGCCAAGTAGCCTGTGACTCATAAGTGACCCTTTGTACAATAGCCTTTAACCCTGCTACATCCTGTGCCAATCTTATTGTCTCTGACACACCTATGACCATTACCCCAGCCACTGAATCAAATTGTTTGTTGTTGTTAAGTGCCATCGAGTTGCAGGCAATTCATAGTGACCCTATGAAGGAGAGTCTTCAACACTTGGGTGCCTTTCATCCTCTCTCCAGGTTCATAAGTTTTCCGGAGGCAAGATATTGTGGAAGTGGATGCCACTCCTCCTTCCAAGCTACTGAATCAAACTAGGAATATACAAATAAATTAAGAACACAAACATAAATAAGGAACACAATTAGTTCATAAATACATAATTAAAAAATACATAAATTACGTGACTTTTTGTGATTTGAAACAATACTTTTAAATAAAAAAAATAATTAGAGGCTAATATGAGGATGAAAGTATTAAATTGAAACTAGGGAGCATATGACAAATATGTCTTGAAGAGGGTGCAGCCAGAGTGCTGGTTAGAGGCAAAGATAATGAGGCTTTGCCTCACATACTTCAGGCATGTTTCTAGGAGGGGCGATTGCTTGGAGTGGGACACAATGCTCAGAAAGGTGGAGGGACAACAAAAAAAGAGGAAGACTCTCAACCGGGTGGATTGACGCGGTGACTTCTGCAATGGGCTCTAGTATGTCAGGAAGTGTAAGGATGGCATGGGATAGGACGGAGTTCACATCAGTTGTTCATAGGGTCTCCTTGCATTGTACATGACTTGACAGCACGTAACAATAACAACAGAGAGCATATAGAGAAATGCATTTGAGGAAGAGATTCGGTATTAAAATAAAATGGAGATGAAAATAATACATTTTTAAATGAAGGATCAGGTTGATGAAAGGCCACAATACTTAAGCATACAGAGTCCAACACTGTACATATGGGACCTTGGCAAAATTGTAGTAACATATTATTTGGTGAAAGGTGCCAATACGAGCCTCATCACGAAGTGTATTTATGATCAGAGATATTTAAAAAATAAATAAAATACCCCTCCCGAAAAACAAGACTAGAAAGAAAATAAAAGAATATACATGTTGTTAGGTGACAACAGAGAGGACTGTGGCTCCTGGAGACCTGGTGCACATCCTAGCAGAACACTTTCTGATCCTGTGACATCTATGCAAAGGCATCAATTCTTCTTCAGTTTTCCTTGTTTGCTATTCATCTTTCACATGAAGATGAATAGAAAATACTGTGATTTGGTACTGGTACACCTTAATCTTTCCAGTGGCACCCTTAAAAAAACCTAAATTATGTCAGTTCATAATGCTAATGGCCATGATCTTTTTAATTCTTCCTATTCACCTGGAAGTTGAGCAATGAACAATGATGACAGAAAAAAAGAGATGCTTTTGAGTTACTGTGCTGGAAAAGAATACCTAATATTCCACAGATTGCCAGAAGAAGATGCAAATATATCTTGGAGAAATAGAGGCAAAGATGAGGAAACTTCATCTCATGTATTTTGGCTATGTTGTTAAGAGGGGCCTGTCCTTGAGAAAAAACATCATGCTTGGGAAGGTGAAGGGTCAGCAAAAGAGCGGAAGAGCCTCACAAGTTGGATTAACACCGTGACTGTAACAATGAGCTCAGATATGTCAGAGATGAAGACGATCTTAAGGGACATGGTTCAAATCTGTTCACAGATTTGTTATGAATTGTAGTAAACTCAATGGTACCTACAAACAACAACGTCAATAAATGAATATTCAGTCCCCTTTGGTTCTTTAGCATTCAGTAACAAAAACAGGGACATGCCTGGGAACAGAAAAATAAACCGTAAAAGAAAAATAAAATCCTTAAAAAGAGTGAAATTAAAAATATTTTCTCTAAGTAATCCATAGGAAAAATTGTTTTATGCACCATAGTAAGAGAAAAAGAAAAACAATACAATACTATCTTTGCTTGAAAATTTAGAAGGAAAACACACAAATGGAATGAAACTAAAACTAAATTTAAAACAAAAGCATATTTCTGACATTTATGATTTTATTCCTGGGAAAATACTAACAAAACTCTTTAAAATTGTAAGTTCAGCCAAAAAGAAAATAAAATGTCAAAGAAATTAAAATAATGATGATAATAATGATATACTCTTCATAGGAATATTGTAAACATAAATACTGGTGTAAAATATTATACACCCTACTAAAAAGGGGGAAATAGAATGAGACAGAATAAATAAGAAAATAATAAAATGTATTATTTTATACTCACAATTTCTCATGGCAAGTAAAACAACCTTATTTATGAGCCCAGAGTTAAAGTTATGAACCAAATCTCAGCAAATGTGATATAGCACATGTCAAAGGCATTATGAAATTAATTAAAAGCGTTTATCCCAAGACTGAAAGTCTAGATCTGCCCAAGGAAAGCGATTAGTACTCCTCATCATTTTAACACAGAAAACTTTAAAATATATGTTATTAGGCACATAAATCCAAGAAAATATCCAGTAAAGTTTAATATTTATTCTTTAATTAAAACTCTAAAAATGTATGGAGGCAATTTTTTTCACTATTTTATTGTAAAGAACATATATTTGATAAAAACCCAATATATAGTTACTACTGATCTAAAAACCAATTATTTAAGTTTATGATGTGATTACTCACATTACAGAGGAGTCTGCTAATTTACAGGAAAGAGAATCTACCTCACGGTCTCCTATAAATCGCACCTTCCTCTAGTGCATATAAAAGATAATTTAAAAAGGCAATTATCTCTCTCATTAATTATTTCAGAAACTATTTCATTTTTTTCATTATTCAGTACATTGTTCAGTAAATTGAAGTAAACTTGTTAGGATAGTTTCAGATAAATATCTTATTATTATTGTAACAAACAGAACTATTTTTTACAATGGATGTGTTTTCATTCAATAGTTGAGTTCACAAGCTGCTTTCTTATATGAACTCCCATTTTTGTATCACAATTCTGTTAAGCAAACAGAGAACGTAAAAAGTGAGCACAAGGCTTAAAAGAAACCCTGAATGTAAGACCGTCTGGTGGTAAGGATATAGTTAATAGGAGAACCCCAGACTTTTCTTCCTCTTTTCCTCCATTAGTTGTTATTAGCGGCTCTCAAGTCAACTCAGAGTCAAAATGACCCTCCATTCAACAGGTCAAAACCTAGCATGATTCTGCTCTGTCATTACAATCTCTTTCAACTTTTTTCACAATCTGTTACTGTGTTCAAGTCCATTTTTGCAGTCACTGTGTGAACATGTGTTGCTGAAGGTCTTCTTGTCCTTTTCTGACTCTGTGCTTTTCTGAGCTTGATGTCCCCTTCCAAGGGCTAGCCTCCCCTGATAGCATGTCCAATGTATGTGTGAGACAGTCTTTCTCTATTTGCCTCTTAGGAAGAGCCTGTTGACATTGCTTCCACAACAGAGTTGGCTGTATGGGCAGTCCATGGAATGTGCAACACTCTCTGTCACAATTCAAAGGCATCAGTTCTTTGGTTTCTCCATATTTATTGTACAATTTTCATATGCATATAAATCATTGGAAAAGACCATGGCTGAGATCAAATGTATCTTAGTCTTTAAATTGCTATCCTTGCTTTTCAATACTTTTAAGAATTTTTTTTTCCCAATGAAATACGTCTTTTGATTTCTTAACTCCAGCTTCTATGAATGTTGATTGTGGATCCAAGTGAAATGAAATCTTAGACATCTTTAATTTGAATTTAATCTATTTGAATATTTAAATTAATAATTAAAGGTTTGAAATGAGTTTGCCAAAGTATATAGGAAAAATAGATGGCAGAGAGCCATCTCTTTCTCTCTAAAGGGGTCAACGGCTTGGGGTAAAAATTTAAAAAAGGATAAGGAAATAATTCATTTTCTAGGTCTTATGTTGAATACAATTTGGAAACATACATTGAAAGAGCCTCATGCTGCTTAATCATTTCTGAGAGCAGAGTCACACAATGCTAACTCAGGTAGTGAGTTTTGGACCAAGAGAATATTAATCTGATGGCTAATAAAAAGACCTGGATTACATATTGAAAATTAAGGTAATAATAACGAGATATATTTTAATATACTAAATAAGGGAGATTTAGTGGCCTAGTGGCAACAAGCTACGCTGTATTCCCAAAGGCACACAGTTCGAGGTCACAAGCTGCTCCGAGGAAGATGAACAGATAGTCTCCTCTGAGGTCTTTAACTGCCTCTGAAAACCCACTGGAGGGTCAGCTACAGGTTGGTTCCAACTCCATGGTACACAACAAATATATATGCAGAGAATCTGGTGGCCTAGTGGGTAAGAAATTGTGCTGCCAACTCAAAGGCTGTTTAAATTCACCAATTACTTCACAGGAGAAACACCGGCATTCTCCTCTTGCACAATTCTTTGTTGCAGTGTGCCGTAGAGTCGGAACCCACCCATCACGGACCCTCCGGCGGGTTTTCAGAGACAGTTAATCCCACGGATGATTACCCATCCTTGTCCTCTTTAGCAGCAGCTGGTGGTCTTGAACCACGTGTCTCTGGGATTGCAATACAGCTTCTTGCCACTAGGCCACCAGAGCTCACTCCCTAGCAATTTATTACAGCCTCTGAAAGCACACTGGATGGTCAGCTGTGAGTTGGTTCAAACTCAACAGAGATAAGTGAATGAGGAAAAAGATAAATACATTTTTCAAAGTTCTCTGATTGCTATATATTGGATATCCTTTTTTTGAATTAGAAGTACTCAATTTATAACAACTGAAGAGTCCTGGGTGATACATAGGTTTGTGTTCAACTACTTACTGAAAGGTTGGCATTTTTTTACCCACCTGGAGGTTCCTCAAAGACAATACGGGTGGCTGCTTTAGAAAAGGCATAGTCCTGAAACCCTATGGAGCAGTTTGTCTCTTCATTGGAAGATTTCTCAAGGGTTGGTAGAAATCACCTTGACAGCTACTAACAACACAACAAATGAAAGAGCCAGGTGTAGTGTAGTGACTTTTCTCAGAGTGCTGTTCGACTTAAACTGAATTAAAAGCTCAAACTCATGCCTGTTGGCCGAGAACAGCCTCATAGATGACCCTTCAGCAGGCTTTTGGAGGGCTGTAAATCACATAGGATTCGATTGCCCATCTTTCTTCTGAAGAGCTGCAGGTGAATTGAAAGTGCCAATGAGGTGTAGCTGTGGCCTTCTGCCTAACAGCTCAACTCTCAATGGACAAGGCCGATCAAGCTCCTAAACTAAATTGTTGTTGTTGTTGTTGTTGTTATGTGCCGTAGAGTCGTTTGCGACTCATAGCGACCCTATGCACAACAGCTCTAAACCCTGCTCTATCCTGTGCCAACCGCACCGCCTCTGACCCAAATTCATTATAATCCTAATTAAGTCTCCAAATATGTATTAAGTGTCTACTCTATTTATATACCGCTAAATTAGGAGTAGAGGCTTTATTGCCAGATATTTTTTTTAAAATTTTTATTTTATTTTATTATTTTTGTGTGAGTGTACCGTCAAATCAGATCAGACTGGTACAGGAGGAGATTGTCCCTCCTTGCCCGGCAGAGCATCTGGTGGATTTGAACCGTGCGCCTCTAGGATTGTAGTTGCAGCTCCTTACCACTAGGCCACCAGAGCTCCCCTACTGCCAGATATTCTTTTAAGATTTTTGAAGTTATCCCTTTCTATAAGACTCAAACATTAAGGAAACATGCTTACTTTTTTTTTTACATGCCTAAGAAGCAATTCTATGAAATCTGCAAGATGAAGAGTAATATAAGTTGATATGATACGAGTCCTTACACATACATTTTCAGTTATGACTCCATTACTTATCTTAATTTCTTAATATGGATTATGGAGTATAATACTTAAATATGCATAAATATATATGTTCCAGTTTAACAACAAAATATAAAAAAAAGGTTTCACCAAAGCGAGCCTGAACATGAGCAGGAGGCCTGTCCCTCAGGCAACCTAACGAGTTTGACCTTTCCGCACCGTAACCCCTGACTTCTGTTTCTACTGCCTTCTCTTCATCTGGCGGCATTTGAAATAAATTGTTCTGTGTTCAGAAATACTGAATCCAGAAATAAAAATAGCCTTATATGTGTGAAAGAATTCAGAGTGTGTCTCAATCCGTGGAAATCTATTTTTTCCTCCCTTCAAAGTCCATGAAGTCCTGTTTGGAGAGATGTAACCAGCCAAGGCTTTGAGCTGGGCCAGCCTGGAGAGAAATCCATCTTCTCCCCTTGCTGGCTAATTCCCTTTTGTGAAGTTGTTTCTCAAATTTGAAGAGGGCTAAATATACCTATAACTCTAGTGTTTGATGCTTAAATAAGATGCACACTGTGATTGGCATGAGGCCGACAAAAACTAACATTAGTGCCTTGCCTGCCAGGAAGATGAGAAAAGAAATGAAAAATCAGAAGTAGACATGCTCAATGACATCTCACGCTGAAGGAACTGTTTTCATAAGTGATTTCAAGAGAAAAATGCACTATTGTAAAATTATAATAAAATAGGCAACAGAATCAGAAATTGTGAATGTGCAGTTTATAAGAATGCATGAACTTCTTACTTTAAATTGTGTCTGATCAATTTCAACAACATTTTTCTGCATTAAATCTGGGTTTTCTAAAATCATATAGTACATGTAACCTATTTGCGTCTTTTCACTAAACCCTCTTAGAGAACTTGCCAGGCGAGTGACAACTTAGTCTGAACTCCTACCACATTACTTTACAGCAAGTATTTAAGTCAAACAATCTTTTTTCTCCCTCTGTAAATTTGACAGAAGATAAAATAAGATACAAAATGTTGTACTAAAGCTTTCAGGTCAAGTAACATTGGTTATAAATGTGTTACCTCAGGGGCAAGTAACATAGCATTGTCCTTAAGCTAAAGCTCTGTAGAAGAAGAAGAAATGTATGAAGTTAGGCTTAAGACAAGGAAAAACGTGGCTGTGCAGAAAATCTAAGCAAGCAACACAAGATTTCCAGAGAATGTAAGATAGAGACAGAGAGAGTAGTCATTTAATGAAGTCTCATGAAGACTGGCTACGTATGATGTAGATGTATCTCTGAGATTCTCAGATGTACCAAGGACAAACAAGTTAACCTGAGAGACATTTCCTGGCATGACAAATACACATCTATATTATGACACTGTTCTTAGGTGTAAATCAGCAGTTTGGGAAATAAAAAGCAAAGAGATGGAAAAATAAAGTAAATGCAGGAGAGAGAAAGGGTATATTGGTTCATGGGGTTTTGTGTCATATGGGCCTTGTGAAACTTTAAGAAATGCTATGATATGTTGAATAAAGGAAGGATCATAATTATGAACTTGGGATGTTAATGGAATCAAGACAGAATGGTCTACAAATTGTCTCATTTGTATTAATATGGCTATTTACATTAAGTAGGCCCAATGCTATAATTTATTGTTCTGTTATTGTTGTTGTTGTTAGGTGCCATCAAGGTGAGTACAACTCACAGCAACCCTATTCAGAGCAGACTGGAACCCTGCCCTATCCTGTGTGAGTCTTATAATCTCTGACACACATGAGCTCATTGCCATAGTCACTGTGTCAATCCACTTAGTGGAGGGTCTTTTTCTCCTTTGCCATCCCTCTACTTTTCCAAGCATACTGTCCTTCTCCAAGGAATAGCCTTTTCTAGCAACATGTCCAAAGTATGTGAGACAAAGCTTCACCATTCTTGCCTCCAAGAAGCACTCTGGATACACACTCTCCAATACATATCTTTTGGCAATCCAAAAGATATTCAGTATTCTTCTCCAAAACCATGGTCCAAAGGCAACAATTTTTCTTCTGTCATATTTATTCATTGTATAGCTCTAAGCAGCATAGCAAGTGATTGAAAAGAACATAGTCTGAATGAGTTGCACCTTAGTGCATGGACTAACATCATTGCTCCTTAATAATTTGGAAAGGTCTCCAACTGCAGACTTTCCCAATACATTATGTGACTTGATCTCTTGAGTATTAGTATCAAGTGTATTGATGTGGATTCAAGTAAGATGAAAACGTTGACAGTTTCAATATTTTCTCCATTTATTATGTGTGGTTGGAAGCCGGAGTGGCATCCACGTCCTAAACAACATGCCTCTGGAAACTCCATGAACTATGAGAAACGACAACAGTTATATAGAGAGGTTTCAGGTATTTTGTTCATAGAGTCAATATGAATAGTGCTCGACTCAACGGCAATCAACAACAACAGCGACACGATGAGGTCACCTATCAGTCCAGTAGTTAGAATTTCTCTTTTCTTGACATTGAGATGCAATCCTTATTGAAAACTGCAGTGTGTGATCTTTTCCAACAAGTGTTTTAAGTTCTCCTCATATTAGGAAAGCCAAGAAACAACAATAGCAACAACAAAAAGTGTCACTAAGTCCATTCAGTCTCATGACAACCCTCCATCAGGTTTTCAGTTTACACACCTTTTGGGAATGAAACTGTCTTAAATTTCTCTCATGAATAGTCAGTGAGTTAGAATCTCTGGCCTTTTGTTAACAGCACAACATGAACACATAATAAACTATACTGCAGGACTATAGATATAAATGATATAGATAATATAGATATAGATATAGATTAGATATAGATATAGATGATATAGATAGAGATAGAAATAGAGATAGATAGAGATAGAGATAGATAGATATAGATATAGCTAATATAGATATAGAGCGGAGTTTTAGGGCTGTTGTACATAGGGTCACTATGAGTCGCAGGTGACTCGATGGCACATAACAACAACAACAACAATATAGATATAGATAATATAGATATAGATATAGATGAGATAGAGATAGAGATAGAGAGAGAGAGATATAGAGATAGAGATATA
>NW_006399864.1:7334433-7345842 GCF_000299155.1 Elephantulus edwardii
ATAGATATAGATATAGATATAGATATAGATATAGATATAGATATAGTGAGATAGAAATCAGTCTGAGGTCTGTGGCATATGGAAATTCTTCCTACTTCTTCTATAAGAGCCATAGTGGCCTAGTGGGTAAGGAATTGCCCTGTCAACTCAAAGGCAGGCAATTTGAGCACACCATCCACTCTGCTGGGGAAAGTGAGAAATCTCCTCCCTGTAATTTAAAGCCTCTGACATCCCGCTGGAGGGTAAGCTGTAGGTCAGTTCTAACTTGACAGCAATGGCTTTGAAAGTTTTGTAGGTTTTTGTTGTTTTGTGTTTATTTATAAAAAAATTACCTGTATAAATGGTATTAAAACAATGTGTATTAACCAAGGCCAGTTTATTTCAAATTTCTAAATTTACAAGCCAACAGATTTATGATTTTCATTTTATTTTAAAAGTAAACATATTCAGAGGTGAACGGTTCGAATCCACCAGATGCTTTGCCGGGTAAGGAGGGACAATCTCCTCCTGTACCAGTGAGATCTGATTTGACGGTACACACACACAAAAATAATAAAAGAAAATACATTTAAAAAAAAAAGTAAACATATTAAGGGTTAGCATTGGAAGTCTTCCATAATCTGTTGCAATAATAAAATATTAAATCTAGTATCTTGCACATTGTATCAAAAGGAGTGAGCTTTATGGTTAAATGTGAAAGGGAATAGGTATGTGTTATGCATTGATGAGGTACGATATTGGTATAGACATTGAAATAACATGAATCAAAGTTAGAAAAAGAAGAGACATGAAATAAAATATAAAATCAGTTAATTGTTCAAGATTGTAAAGGTAGGCCACCAACACTGAAAAATTAACACCAAACCAATAGCATCAATTTAGCAAAACCAGAATCAAGTCAATTCTAGTATTTTCTATAGCTCTTCATATACAGATATATTGTTCTTTACATATTTTAAAACATTTATGTTTTAAAAAGCCTTACTTCAGTAACACATAAACATGCTATTGTTGTTGTTGTTGTTATGTGCTGTCGAGTCTCTTGAGACTCATAGTGACCCTATGTACAAAAGCCCTAAACTCTGCTCTGTCCTGTGCCAATCGCACAGTCTCCGATACAACCATCCCGATTACCCCAGTCAGTGAATCAATCCACCTTCCTGTGCTGTCCCTCCACCCTCCCAAGCATGAAAATAAACATAAATACACACACACAAAAAAAACACCCCAACAACAAAAAACAAACAAACCCAACAACAACAACAAAAAACCCAAGTCAGAAATAAAAGATATGACATTGTCTGTTAAACTTCCATTTGGTTCATTTTGTAGTCTTTTTCATATGCTGACCTTGATACCTTACCGTGGGGCTTATTTCATGGGACTCACACAATGAAAGCAGGAATTCCAAATTAAATTTGGAAGAATTAAGAGATTTGATACATAAATTATTGGAGAAATGAATGGCTAAAAAGCATGCTTTGCTGATGACAATTATATAACTGTGCAAGTACTGTGAAAGAAATGTATATGGGCTTTTTTTTAACTAGTTAATATCAATTGGCTGAATAAAATGGAGTCAATAAAATGAAAATTTCCATTTTAATGGAAAATTACATTAGATAGAAAAGAAAAAACCTCATGCTTTGTATTGGAAAGTTGTAGACAGCATCTGGGGAGTATTATTTTTGATAACATGGACTCTGGTGGTCTAGTGGCAAGAAGCTGTGCTGTATTCCTGAAGCCACATGGTTCAAGGCCACCAGCTGTTCTATCAGAGAAAAATGGGCAGTCTCCTCGCGTATGATTAACTGCTTTTGAAAACCTGTCAGAGAGTCAGCCATGGGTCTGTTCCAACTCTACAGTTCACAACAACAACTACAACAACAGCATAGTCTGGAGGTGATACATACATGTTGTTGCTGTTACATGTTGAGTAAGTTACATGTTGAGTTGAGTAAGACTCCTAGCAACTCTATGAACAGCCAATCTGAAACCTTCCCTACTCTGTGCCATCCTTGGTCATCTCTGAGTACGAAAGCCCATTGCTGAAATCATGGTGTCAATCCATCTCACTGCAGGTCTTCTTCTTCTTTACTGACCCTCCATCTTTCCAAGCATAATGTCCCTTTCCAAAGAAGACCCTCATCTAGCTGCATGTCCAAAGGTTGAAAGAGGAATCATTGTCTTCCTTGGCTCCAAGGAGCACTCTCTCTTCACCCTCTCTCTATCTCTACCTCTAGCTCTAGCTCTAGCTCTATCCACACACATACACACTACAAACTACACTTATATGTTCCATTGATAAACAAAACCATTTAACAATAGCTAGAGAGTTTTAGAACTGGGTCCACAGAAAGCCGACTCCAAATCAAAGACCGTTCTCCTCAGAGAAGGGGCAAATTTAGCTCTGTTGGCAGAGTCCATAGGGAGCTGCAGTCCTAACGCAGATGTGTCACCTCTCTGTGTCCACCAGTGACTCTGAGGGAGAATGGTGAGCACTCCCCACCAAGCAACCTACAGCCTCCTGGTAACCCACTGGACGATCTGCTATGAATCTGTTCCGACTCAGTGAGAAAGAAAGAGTTGAGTATTCTCCAAGCACATTTCAGGGCTTTAGTACTCCATAAACTATTATAGACCTGAACTGATCATTTAACTACTGGTTATTTTTGCAAAAATAAAACCTACCGATTACTGCATATAAGGAGCTCTGGTGGTGCAGTGTATTAAGTACTCACTACCAGAATAGTCTACGAGCTGCTTCAAAGGAGATGCGAACCAGTCTGGTTACTTTATAAGAATAAATATTTTTTTTTTCTTTTGAAGAATGATCAGCTCTACTTTATTTTCTGAGGTCATTTGAAGCCAGAATTGACTAGATGTTTTAACTAGTTTTGTCTTTGTCGGACTTTTAACTACTATATTTAAAACTAATATAAAATATGCCAACAATGGGGATACTAGATGGTTTAAACTTAGAAAAGAAGACCAAACTAAATGGCAGTTTGAAATAAAAAAATACTCTTTTCACAATGCTAATTCAATATTTATGCTGAGGAAATGATCCTGGAAGCTGGACTTCATGCCACAAGAAGAATGTGGCATCAGGATTAGAGGAAGACTAACATTTTGCAATATGGAAATAGTACAACGTTTCTTGACGACAAAGAAAACAAATTGAAATACTTACTGATGAAGGTAGAGGCTGTTACCTTCAGAATGGTTCACACCTGAATTTGAAGTACAAGAAAATCCATAAAACTGGACCCATAAATATTTTCATTACAAAATCTGAAGAAACTGACTCATTAAGAATTGCATTCTACTTGGATTGACAACCCATGAATCAAAGCCTATGCAGGCAGTTGTAAAAAGAAATCACAGATTGCATTGGCCACATCTGCTGCAAAAGACCTCGTTCAAATGATAAAATGCCAAGTTGTCTCTTTGATGATTAAGTTGTGTCTCATCAGAGCCAAGGCATTTTCAATCACCTTATATGCATGTGAAAGCTGGACAATGAAAAAGGAAGACTAAAGAATAATTGGGGGACTGGAATTATAGTGTGAACCACGTGTATTGATTGTGCCATGAATTGCCAGAAGAAAGCTCAAATTGGCCTTGGAGGAAGTATTGCCTGAGTGTTCTTTAGAAGCGAAGATGGGATGGCACAGGATTGAACAATGCTTTGTTCACTGTACATAGGTGGCAATGAGCCAGAACTCTCTATAGCACTTAACAGCAACAACTTGGGACAAGTCACTAAGAGGGACCTTTACTGAAGGAGGGCATCGTGCATAATCAAGTAAAGGATCTGAGAAAGAGATAGCCATTGAGATGGATGACCCAGTGGCTGCTTAAAGGTAGCCGTGACTGTGAGGTCGATCCAGAATCAGATAATTATATGTTATAGCTAAAGTCATTGTGATCACAGGCAACCAAGTGGCAACTAACACTACAAATAACAGTACCATCTGGTTCTAAATAGTTCTAGTAGAAAGGGGGGAAAGAAAGATTGCCTAAATTGAATTTAGTCGTGCCCTTTTGTGTGGTGAGACATAATGGGAAAGCGTTAGCTCATGGAGGTTAAACCATGGAGAGAGTTCGGTGGACTCCTTGATCAAAACAAGCTTGGAAGCAGGAGTGGCATGCACTTCTGAAATAACTTGCCTCCAGAAGCCCTATGAACTTGGAGAAACGATGAAATTATTCAAGTGTTCAGGTCTTTTGTTCAAAGGGGCACTATGAGTCGCCTACAACTCGAGCGCACTTACTAACAACATCAACAACAAATTGAAGTTAATAAAAACATAAAAAAAAAAACAGCTAACAAAACAACTATGAGATATCATATCATCCCAGTCAGAATAGTAAAATTTAACAGAACAGCAAGCAACAAATGCTGGCGAGGTTGTGGAGAGACTGGAAGGTGCAACCACTGTGGAAAGTGGTGTGGCGCTTTCTCAAAAACTTGCAAATAGAGATAGCATTTGATCCAGAAATTCCAATACTGGGAATATACCATAAAGAGACCATAACCAACATCCAAGCAGATATACGCACCCCCATGTTTATCACGGCTGTGTTCACAATAGGAAGGAGTTGGAAACAACCCAAGTGCCCATCACCAAATGAATGGATAGAGAAGCTGTGGTATATTCACGCAATGGAATACTACGCTGCATTGAAAAACAAGGAACTCATGAAATATTATTAAAAATGGATGACCCTGGAGGGCATTATGCTGAGTGAAATATCTCAGTCACAAAAGGACAAATACTGCATGGTGCCACTCTTGTAGAATGGGATCAATATCAGAGTTGGGTAAGACTAAGAAAAACTGGATAAATTATGTATACTGCATTGAAACAGATGAAGGAGAGAACAATTTTAAAGTGATATATGATAGAGTATTGTGTTTATCACAAGAATCCAGAATTAAGGTTGCATAGTGGAGTGTACTCAGAGCAGTGTGGGTAGGGGGAGGTTCAGGGGGGTTTGTGTACCAATGAAAGAATTTTCCTTTTACTTTTCAAAGAGAGGAGCGAACTGGGGGAGAGGGGTGGACAGGAAGACAAGTGCAACAATGAGTGAATGGAAATTCAAAATCTCTGCAAATGTTCATTAAAATTAATTTTTTAAAAAATAAACAGCTAAATTGCTATTTACATAGAATAGCCCTTGATATGATCTCATCTTTGTGGCAATTTATGGCTTTCTTTGAAACCTTTGCGATTTCTTTTTATTTTTTTTTTATTATTTTGTGTGTGTCTATACCGTCAAATCAGATCTGACAGGTACAGGAGGAGATTACTCCTCCTTTTCCGGCAGAGCATCTGGTGGATTCAAACCACATATCTCTGGGATTGTAGTGCAGCTTCTTGCCACTAGGCCACCAGAGCTCCCCTGAAACCTTTGCTAGTTTTACTTTTAAAAGAAGCATGGACTTCGAATTGAAAGTCTTTCTACAGAAGAGCACCATGCCTGGAAAAGGAGAGGGTCAATGAAAGGGCGGAAGACCCACAACAAAACGAACTGGCACAGCTTTTGCAACCATGGTTTTAAATACAGCAGAGATTGAGAGATGGCGCAAGATCAGGCAGAGTGATCTGCTGTAGCCGGATTGCTGTGAGTCAGAGTCAATTAGATGTCACTCAACAGCAACAAAGACTAGACCCTACACGGTGGCAGTATTTGAAAATCAAGTTCAAAATGTCATTCCGATTTTTGTCTATTAAGAAATTAATGAATAGTGTGAAATTAACACAACTATTAAAGATTCTTTAGCACTTTGCTTTAACATTGAGTTTCAGGATTTAGGTTGACTTCCTTTAAAAAGATTTAGGAGATGAATAAAACACTCAAATACCAGTAAAATGTAAAGGTTAACTAAAACCTTAAGAAGAGGCTGACTATTAATTCAATGCAGACAATTATGGGACTCTCACGAGACATTTATATGGTAAACCTCATTTAAACAAGTTTATCATCTTACAAACTATGACACTGGAACTTGGAACACAGACTAGTATCCTGGATGCAAATTTGTTTACACAAAACATTTGAATCCATTCAGCTGCTTTGATTTCACCATCAGCCAAAACCCTTAACTGACAATTTCTCCAGATACGTGAACACTGAATAAATGTTTTGTCTAGACAGATAGTCGGAGCAGAGGGCCAATAAACCCACCTTAGTCTTTTTCATCTTTAAATGGACCAGTTGTATTTTCTTTGCCTGTTTTCTTAACTTTGATCTGTTACCTTGCGAATAACAGCTTATAGCAACACAGAATATTAAAACTTCTGATGGATCAGCATAAGTTTGTTACAGACGTTGGTGGGATATGTGGATTCCTGTCTTACTTTCCAATTACAGATTTAGGAATTATCTGTAATTATAAAACATAAGACAAAAAATTCTAAAAAGTTCAAATTAAATGAAGTCACCATATTTTAATAATATAGGTCATGCCACAAAGATTCCTCTTTTTACTTTGTTTCTTTTCCATTATGTAGTAAGACTAATAAAATACAGAGAGTATAGATTCAGTCATTTTATACCTTTATGTCAAAATACTCATAAAAATCCACAAATTCTATTTTTTAATTCTTCACTAAATTCACAGTAGTATTATGTAATATTATAAAAGAAAAAAGCATTGAGCATATTATTTCTTCCAATTTCTTTAAAATCTGTCAACCTTCAAAATGTAAACAAAGAGTAAAAAATAGGGCCCCCCAAAAAAACTGGACTAGATATTTAATGGATTAAGATAGCATTGAGCAGTAAATCCCAGCTGAATATTCCATCAAGTATCTATGAAAGAGGACACTGGTGGCTAATAGGAATGTGACCAAGTTCAAGAAAAGACATTTTCATATGCCTCCCCAAGATCATGGAAACAAAGTGTCGGAAAAGCTGTGATTTAACATTTGAACAAAATAAACAAAATCATTCCAAGTATACAATCAATTTCAAAACTGAGAACTGGGGCTAGCAACCAGTGAATTTAGCCTCCCCAAGGTTATGAAAATGAAATGCCAAGTCAATTTGTAATTTAAAATTTCAACAAAACAAATTGAATTATTACAATCACATACTCAGTTTTAAAATTGAGACCTGTGGTTTACAATTCATCAACTTTCAATATCAAATAAAACTATGGACTGTAATTGTGGAAAGCTGACTGGGGAGAGTTAGGAAATGGACTTTATCTCTAATTTTGCAAGGTTTCTACCTATCTGTTGCATGTAAGATGATATTACGAGACAATTTAAAAAATTGTCTACTTCATTTAAAAAAGTTAAAAATGTATTAACTATAAAACAGGAAAAATTCAGATAATATTTTTAGAATATCATAGTTTAAAATTTAGATAAATGAAAAAAAATAGCATTTCTGAAACTTAACCAAAAGCAAATATGTTTTTAAATAATTTAGGTAGAAAAAGGTACTTAAAGTATTTCTTACCTTTAATACTTCAGGTAGAAAAAGAACTAGATGTTGGTTTTTGGCTTTTTTATTGTTGTTGAAAGCACATATAAGTGTTCAGAGAGAACAACAGTAATAAATCATACATATAAAAACACACTTTACCACCTTTCCAAGAAAATGTTATGCTAATATTTGGACATTTGGACATGATTTAATGCATGTATTATTTTTTTTAAAATAATTTGATGTATATTCATTCATTTAATTTGTTCTTAATCCTTCTTGTTGTTGTTAGGTGCTGTCGAGTCATAGACAACTCATAGCAACCCTATGAACGAACGGCCTGAGCACTGTTTGTACATAGAGTTTCCGGAGACAAGCCATTTCGGAAGTGGATGCCGCTCCTGCTTCCAGGCTTGATTTAAGTCGGGAGAAGTGGATGCCGCTCCTGCTTCCAGGCTTGATTTAAGTCGGGAGAAGTGGATGCCACTTCTGCTTCCAGGCTGGTTTTAGTCTGAAAGCTCCAGCAAACACTGTCCACCATGGGTAACCATTACCACGTTTGGCACATCAGTGTCCCAGTGTTCAACATCACAGCAACCACCAGTTATCTCTGTACAGCATTACTACAAGCATGTATTTTCATCTCTTATAGTTGAGAAAGTATTGTTTTCAGCTGGGACTAATTTTGATATGATGGAAATCACTGTGATCATTCATTCTTCTCAAGAAACTTTACTCCTGTGAAGGAATTGTTGCTGTTGTTGTGTACCGTTGATTTGGAACCAACACATAGCTGACCCTCCAGTGGATTTTCAGAGGCAGCTAACCACACAGGAGGATGCCCGTCCTTCTGGTGCCCACCAAGTGGTGGTTTTGAACCACATGCCTTTGGGATTAGAGCACAGTTTCTAACCGCCAGTCCACCAGAGCTAGGACTACAAAAAGTGTTTCATCAGACAGTACTCAAAAATAAGAACTTACTGTACAAACAATTTGAAGACTTGGATTTGAAATTTCTACCTTGGTAAATAATTTCTTATCCTGGGTCTGTCTCTTAATTTTATATGAAGATAATCAGCTGCACTTGCATTTTAACTAGAGTTGATTCACTTACTGGATGGAGCACTTCTGCAGATGGAGATTGCATAAACATATTAAAAATTAAAAATTATCCAACCTCACACCTCACATAATAATGTTTTATATCCTCTGTGCATTCTGGGCTCCTATTATTATTTACTTGTAATATATTTATCATTATATCAGGATTTACCATTACATCAGGATTGGAGGGAGACTCCAATCATTATTTAGTTATATGTATCTCTCATCAGGATTGAGGATGACTCATCAACAACCTGTGTTACGTGGATGATACCACCTTACATGCTGAAACTGATGAAGACCTGATGCACTTACTGCAGAAGATAAAGTACTGCAACCTTCAATAAGGAATGAAGCTCATCATCAAGAAAACAAAGATTGTCACCATGGGCCAACTGGCAGCATCATGATAAATTGTGAAGAGATGGAGATTGTTAACAACGTTAGTGTGCTTGGCTGTATAATCAACACTCTACCAGCAGCCAGAAAATCAAAAGGCGAATTGTATTAGGAAAGTGTGCAGTCAGGAACCTCTCCGGAATACTAAAGAGCATCAGTGGCAGTCTGGAGACTAAGATGCAACTAATCCAGGCAATAGTCTTCACAATTACTTGCTATACATCAGAAAACTGGACAATGACTAGGGATGATAGAAAGAGAATAGATGCCTTTGAACTGTGGTACTGGAGAAGAGTACTGAATATACTATGGACTGCTAGGAGAATGAACAGATTCATCTAAGAGAGGATGAAACCAGGCTGCTCCTTGGAAGCAAGGATCCTGAGGCTTCGTCTGACATACTTTGGGCATGTTAGAAGGAAGCACTAATCCTTAGAGGGAAACATCATGCTTGGAAGGGTGGAGGGACAGCACAAGAAAGGAAGACCCTTGATGAAATGGATTGATTCAGTGACTGGTGTAATGAGGATAGGTGTGTCAGAGACAGTAAGGTTGGCACAGGCTAGAGCAGGTTTCAGGGCTGTTGTACCAAGGATCGGTATGAGTTGCAAGCAACTGAAGGCACATAACAACAGCAACAATGTATGTATAAGTAAATCGTACATTTATAAGTCTTTCCCATGCATAAAATTGTATAGAACTGACTCGATAGGTAAAGCATGAAATGGAATAAAATTATCATACCATAGGAAAAGCTGGTAAACATTTTTTATATCTTACACATTTTTTCTATAAATTATATACATTTATAACTTTATGAATTTTACTCCAAGTGTACTGAGTTAGGAGTTAGGGTATAATATTTAGTTTTGTTTATTATAAATACTCTAAACAGTTCTCCTACAGTGAGCATATGATAGATAGATAGATAGATAGATAGATAGATAGATAGATAGATGATAGAGGAGAGAGAGAGTTGGAAGCAACCCATAGCTGACACTCCTTAGGGTTTGCAGAGGCAGAAGCAACCAATTACAAGAGAAGAGATTGTCTATCCTTCTCCCATGGTGCAGTTGTTGGCTTCTAACTATGTTCTTTTAGGATTGCAATGCAGCATCTTATCATTAGGCCACCAGAGCTCCACAGATAGATATAATTATACACTTTGTTTCATTGTTTATAGAAATATAAAATACCTCTTAAACTATTTAGTGAAGTTATGCAAGTAAAAGGAAAGATGTTGAAAATGGCAAAATTAAACTATTGTATATCTCTATATCTCAGGGAGAGGTTAGATCTCACCAACCATTTGTCAGTCATATGATTCTGGAAATTCAGTGCATCCCTCTGGCCTCAATAATATTTACATTAACTTTAAATAGATAAAACTATTCTGTACCTAGCAGATAATATTGACCTTATAAGAAGACTGTTAGGAAGGTTTTGGAAACAAACATGTCTGAGGTATAAATTGAACACGTTATATACAAAGTTTAGTATAGACTGTGACACATTAAATAAGCATAATAAAATATTCCATACTAAACCACTCTGTTATAGTGTTTCTAATTTCCAAGCATAAGTTTATTTGCATTCTTGATTCCTATAATGGAAAAAAATTGTGAAGCCTTTGCTTTACAAAGTCATTTGCAATTTAATAATTTCAGTTGTATGAAATTTATTTCCATTTCTAATTTTCCATTCAAACTGCTATCTGCCTGTAGTTTTAAATTTTATAAAATTCTCATTATTATTTTACACTGTGTAATCTGAAATATTTCTTTAAACTTTTCTAACATAAAGAAAGCTATACAATGTTGTACATTACAGACTCACTTTTAATAGGATCATTTATTATTCTTATATAGTTCAATATGTTTCTGATTATTCTAACTTCTCAAATATATTGGCATTCATTATTTATATTATCTTGAAGAGACTTTAGAGTATCTCTATATATCTTATTAAATTTGAAAAACCTTAACATTAAAAGTTATCTTACATTATTAATATTTACAAAATATAATTTAAACTTATAGATCATGAGAAAATTTGAGAAGATGACATGCAGAAAAGAGTGTATATGCATAAAGCTTATGTAAATATGACTTAGAACACAAACATGAAGAATATGTATTAAGAATTGATTTCCTAGTTTAAAAATTTTTAAATTAGGAACTATATACATGTTATAAAAAAGAAGTAAATATGTTTTCAAACACCATACTTCAGACATTTGTGAGACATAAAAGATATTCTAATACATTGATTTTTCTTTCTATGAGCTTATAATACCCTAAAAAAATAGATGGACTTGGACCTGTATTCATTTCATATGTGTTTTTCTTTCTGAATTCTAATTGAAAAGCTGTATTTCTCTTTCTCTCTGACTTTCTTTCTCCTTCCCTCTCTACATTTTACCCAGGACATATAACCAACATTCCTAAATGGCAATGATTGATA
>NW_006399864.1:7346537-7348015 GCF_000299155.1 Elephantulus edwardii
TTGAGCCTTAGTCCATACTGAAGGCTGCAGTCCTTGACCCTTCACAGCAAGTGCATGAGGTCCTCCTCAGTTTCAGCAAGCAAGGTTGTGTCACCTGCATAACGGAGATTGTTGATAGCGACCCTATAAACAAAAGGCCTGAGCACTGTACATAGAGTTTCCAGAGGCAAGACATTTCAGAAGTGGATGCTATTCCTGCTTCCTGACTTGTTTTAATCGGGAAGCTCCACCACACACTGTCCACCATGAGTGACCATTATCACATTTGGCACATCAGTGTAACAGTGCTTAGCATCACAGCAAACTCTAGTTACCTCTGTACAGCAATGCACAGACCAGTGCTATACCACCTAGAGGAATGTTTGACAAAGAAACAATTTGAACCAGGCCTGAGGACCACAGATTAAAATCAGCCACCTTGGCCTTGGTACAATAACTTTCTATCCACTTTAAGTATTAAATTTTTTGTTTCATTAATTAGAAGGAAATCCAAACAAAAACTTGAAAACCCAGAGATCTAGTCTTTGTTTTAGAGCTAATGATGTTTGTAACCTAGTGAAAAGAATCAGGATATGTTCTTTCTGTTCATGTTCAGTCGTTGCATAAAACATGGGCAGTGCAGTTGTTGATGTTAAAGGACCTCTCTAGTACTGTAAATGTTCTCCTTTGTGAAAAGGTGAATTCATAACTGGTAATACATTACTAAATAGATATAAAAAGAAATCAGGATTGGAATCCAATGCATGAATTGACACAGGACTGGGAAATATGTCTCAGCTATAGGTTTGCTCCTGATTCATCTAGCCAGCACCCAAAGGGAATGTGCAAAAGCGATAAGCAGAAGTCACAGAGTGTCTCTCAGACGTATAATAGTCTGGGAATTTAGCCAAAGAGAAATAATAGTCAGTGAGAAGCCTCTGTATTTTTTTTTAATTTATTTACGGTTCCAGAAAAGTTAGGATAGTGCTGTTAAGGATGAGGCATGGATATGGGGTTCATATCAGCTTTGCAGGTATCTTTGAATAATTCTGACAGCAGATATTAACGCCAGGCACAGTGCTACATATGAGACATGCATGATCTCCCTATAGGGCAGCTCTCCTAGCTTTGTAAGGCTTCTTTAACAAGGTAACACAAGGCTGATGGCTTTTAAAACTGCAATTTATTTTATTAAACTTCTGGAGACTAGAAATCCAAATTAATATACTAGTTATGTGGATTCTTTCTGAGGGCTTCTGAGAAGGAATGCTTCATGTTTTTCTCCCAATTAACACTAAGCCTTCTTTGGTTTGGATCTCTCTGTAATCATAAGACCATCCACCTTTAGTCTACTTTCTTTCCTAATGCTTGTTTTCTTTTGTAGGACACAACTGACATTAGAATACGGTTCATCCTACTTCTGTAGGAACTCATGCTAACTTACAATATCTTCAAAAACTATTTCCAAACAAGTCCAGAGTCAGAGGCACTGGAAGATA
>NW_006399864.1:7348160-7380340 GCF_000299155.1 Elephantulus edwardii
TTATATGTATATATATTAGGAACATCATTTAATCCATAATACTCAATGATAATCCACCTTTCTTCTACAAATGATAAACTTGAAGTTTATGTTAACTGAGTGCTTGCTGAAACTGAGGATGATCTGAAGTGCTTGCTGTAGAAGGTCAAAGACTGCAGCTTTCAATATGGATTGAAACTCACCATAAAGAAAACAAAGATTCTTACAACTGGGCCGATTGGCAACATCCTGATAGATGGTGAAGAGATTGAGAATGCATCAATGATCTGGAAAACCTGTTAATTTACCAATGTCTTTACTGAACTCCCAGAAGTTCTGAAGAATGGTCTTGAGAAATTATATTCCTATCCAATTTCTAAAGGATAGTGGTGCTTTGAAAATTACTACTGTAATACAAGCATTCAAGGGCTAATAGGATGGTACTGGGATGCATAATGCCACATGATTACCGCTAATGTTCTTGCTATTCAAGAACAAGTTATATTACATACACTATAGTTGTAACTTCACACGTTACAGAAGGGATTTCAAATTGGGTTCTGGGCAACAAGCCATTATTATATAGAAAATATTCATCCTTAGGCATCCTTAACTAGCACAAAGAAATAGCTTGTCAGAGTGCTTGATGATATGATATACAACTGATGACTAAATTATTGGAGCTTTGAGAGATGTAAGGTGACCATCATTATCAAGACCGTAGACAAGGGTAGGCAGTTCATGAATCTTTTCCTCTTATTTACATTCACAAATGGAGTATTTCAGATGGAAACGGGGGAGTCAAAGGATCTGAGAAAATCTGGAAATTAGTTCAGCCAGGACACTATTCCTGCCCACTCTGATTTTGACAAGATGGAGTTGATGAAAACTTCACAAATACCTCTACACACTGTCCAACTCTCACAAGATCGTATGTAAAATTCAGCTGGATTATGAGAAAAGAAATGGAAAACAAAATGAGAAAAGGCAACACTTTGGGTTTATTTTCAAGGTGTTCCTGGAGAAGGACATTACGCTTGGGAAAATAGAGGACCAATGAGAAAAGTGGAAGAGGAGATAGATTAACACAGTGAGTGCATGAGGATGGGGCAGGATTTGAGGGATTCCTGTCTGTTGTACATGAGGTCACTTTGAGTTGAGTCAAGTTGATAGCGCCAAACAACAACAAAGCTTTATTTTAATGGACATGTAGATATTTTAGGTGACCTTGAAATTATTGCCTTAAGGTATACTGTTGTCTGACACATTTCTTCCTCATCTTTTCATCTGCAGTTACTTTACATCTTAATATTTCAAAACTTGGAATTCAGTCTCTATATTCTTGTGTTTTATATGGTTTTTCAATAGTTGTGCTACCTGCTGTGACTGCTAGCCTGCCAGGTATAATTCTAGGTGCTCTAACGTTCCTTTGCAAATGGCCCAAAATATTGAAGGTGTTTACATATTGTGAAGCCCTTTGATGAAGACCACCCTTATGAGTCAGCAGAAGATCAAGCATATTTGGCACCTGGACCAAGGAAGGCTGGTCCTTTTCACTCTTTAGACTTTGAGATCTTGTTGTTGTTGTTGTTATGTGCCGTCGAGTCACCTGCAACTCATAACGACCCTATGTACAACAGCCCTAAACTCCACTCTGTCCTGTGCCAATCGCACTGTCTCTGACACTCCCATCCTGATTATCTCAGTCACTGAATCAATCCACCTCACAGAGGGCCTTCCTCTCCTGCGCTGTCCCTCCACCCTCCCAAGCATGATGTCCCTTTCTAAGGACCTGTCCCTTCTTACGACATGTCCAAAGTATGTTAGACGGAGCCTCAGAATCCTTGCCTCCAAGGAGCCACCCGGTTTAACCCTTTCCAGGACAAATCTGTTTGTTTTCCTAGCAGTCCACCTTAGTCTCCAAAGAGACACCATTGCTCTTTAGCACTTTGGAGAGGTCCCTAACACCAGACTTTCCCATGGCAATGCGCCTTTTAATTTCCTGGCTGCTGGTGTATTAACACAACTTTTGTTTCTACACGAGCACACTGTTTTTAATGGCTCTACTTCTCATACCTGTGTTTTTCAGATCTTGCTCATACAAGAGTTTAACTCAATTTGGACCTGCCTGTGTATAGGTTTTATTTGCTACTGATTCATTGTCTTATTTCACTACTGTTGTAGAGAGCAAACTCTGTATTTATGGAAAAGACATATATAGCCCAAACCTCCTCAGCCAGCCATGAATAGAGATGTTAATTAATACCATGCACAGTAATAATAAGTGCTGCAACTAGGACAACACCCCGGAAGATTTCATTTATTGGGCAATTCTACCCTTTTTCTCTATAAGAACCTCAAAGGAGTACATATTAGCTTTTCAGGATACTAGAACCCGTTCTTGAATTATCTCTGCTCACATAGTTTTCTAACTTGCTTGCTCTACAGACCCCAAAGAATAAGAAGATTCTAGAAAATACGGCGCTGCAAAAGGACAATTCAGAATGCTTTCAGCAAGGTAACTGTCTAGGGGAAGTTCAGCTCTGAATTCTGGGAGATGTTCACGCCTTGTCAAGGAGGTAAATTGGGTTGGCTTAGCACCTTGCTGGTGAGGGCTCCTTGCTCCCTGAGAAGGGAACCAGGCTGATGTCTGAGAGGATCTTTCTTTCACTGACTGTCCTTCTTCATTATTATTCTGCAATGCACTGCAATTCCCTTGCATGTCCTGCTTTCAGCCCACAGCTGTCACCCCAGCGGGGTTTGAGAGAGGACCTCCACCAGTGTGACCCTGTGCTGTGCATTTCTTCTGCTCTCTCACTATGAGCGGACTAAATGCTGGCAGTTCCTAAACCCTGGGGTTGCCTCATTGCTCACTTTTCCCCAGGCGTCACACTGAGCTGGAAGGGAGGGTTATTCTACTGTAGCAGTAGGCCCCATTACTTCTCTGGGGTATTTTCCT
Source organism: Elephantulus edwardii (assembly GCF_000299155.1). Lineage (NCBI taxonomy): Eukaryota > Metazoa > Chordata > Mammalia > Macroscelidea > Macroscelididae > Elephantulus > Elephantulus edwardii. The sequence continues at coordinate 7,351,099 of NW_006399864.1, forward strand.
AACGCCAAGTGCCAGAGAAGAGAAGTTTGGGTGAGATAGCATTGCTGTCAGTTTAATTGCAAGTGGCTTTCTCAACACTTCCCATGCTTCATTGACTGTCCAGAATGGAGGGATTTTACCTCAGACACAAATACCAAGAATCTCAAGGCCTCTGGCAATCACCTCCATGTCAACCTATAGGAATCGCCTCCAAACAACATACATGTGCTCAATCATTCCTCCCATACCAGCCTCAAGTTGTGCATAAAAGTTGGAGTTGTCTAGCCTCCTGGTGGAAAGAAAGAGGTATTCCCACAGGAATTTCAAGGTGAGGGACATCTGTCACAACCACAAAGGGACTCAAGCACCTCTGACCCAAACATAAAGGTCACCTTCCAGCTAATGTGAACCTCTAGGGAGAGGTTCGGTGAGGATGATGATTGTTTTGTAAGCACATAAGACAGAACTCATCCTTTTCAGGAGGGTGAAGTCTGAAGATTGCTCTTTGGTAAATAAAGAATGTTGGCATCAGTCCTGGAGACAGTGCAAGGACCCCCCTGGTGCTCCACCATGGCTTGGGTGCGAGGTTTTATCCAATACCACGGGTCACTCTCCATGCAGTGAAATCTGTGACCCCTTTTCAGTGAGAATTAGATGGGAAAGAAGGTGTGAACGCCACTTTGCCAGAAAGCTCTTGTGGATGATGTTAACACGTCCTTGTAGCCTCAGAACATAAGGAAGGAGAATCCTTCCAGAAGCCTGGGAACCAGGTGCTCAGGAGTCTGGTGAAGACCCCTAAAGGCACGCCCTAGTGCCAAGTGTGGGCGCAGTACCCAGGTTTCCACCTGCTGCTGGGTGCCAAGTGCAGGGTGCAGTACCCAAGTTCCCACCTGCTGCCCACCTTGGTCTCTTATTCAGAGGTGGGTGTGTGAGTGAGTGTCCCTCCCCTGGGATCCCCTAAGAATGATCGTGGGAAATCACCCCAAGCGTGTCTGTTTACGTGGGCAGGACGCTTAACCAAGACTTGCAGATTCACAGTTTCTATCTGGGTGAGACCTAAACAGACACGCTGCAGTTGGCGGCTGCATTTCAGAAACCTCTGTCTGCTTTCCAGTGGGGTGCGTGAATGTGTGTCTATAATTCAGCTTGAAATAGCATTCATCAAGGCTAAACAACCCCTCAGCCCTACCTCTCCATTTGTGCCCCCCGCCGCCCCCGCTTTTTATCCCTCATTATCAGCAGTTGGAGACAAAATGCACAGAGAAGGTTGGCTTCCTGAATTTCAGCCCCACCCGTGCGGTTCAGGCCTCCCTACCAGAGACCACTTTATCTTCCACGCCAAGGCGTTTCCTGCCACTAAGCCTCTTTGTCATTGTTGTGCCACACAGAGGTGAGATGGTGGAGGGAAGAAAAGTGTGGATGAATTGTAGGATTAGCACAGCCAAGGCTCTTTCACGTGGCAAACTGGGAGCCTTGGGCTTCCCAAACCCTGGAGTTGGGTCTAGATTAGAACCTCCACAGCCTAATAGGATGAATTCCTCCTGGTTGTGTTTGCCCCTGGGCCTGAAAGCCCAAAGGGAACTGTGTTCAAGACGAAAGCAACATTTAAACCATGGCGGGGCTTTTCCTCAGTTTGAGGAAAACCTGAGTATGGGGAGAAAATAAAATAAGAAGAAATCGCTTAAATTAGACGATCCAGCAATGCACGCAGCCCAGTTAAGTTTGTTTCTCAGGATGTGGGGACAGTATTCCAAGTTGTAAAATCGAGGGGACTGCCTTATATATGGCATATAAATGAAAATGAAGGACCTTGTTACCTTTTTTTTCTTTTCTTTTTTATCATAGTCAGTAGAAAATTGATTTTTCACGGGACCAAAGCCCAAAATTGCATGCTCCTCCTTCCCGATGATGCTTCCAACACTGCAATATACTCAGTGGAAACCGATTATCTCAGACCAAAAGTCCGGGAGCCACGGGCCAAGGGGAGGAGGTGGAAGTGGAGGGAGGTTCGAAACAAATTAACGCGCCTTTCTATTCTGCGGGAGCATCTAGTTGAGCATATACGGTAGGTGCGGGCAGCCGGAGCTGAACTGCAGGCGGCTTGGCGCTTGTCAGCCGGTGAGCTCGCCCAGCCTCACAGCCTCTCTTCCCAGCATCTGCCCCCAGACGTGTTCCGCTCAACAGGTATCTCCCGAAAACTCGCACTTAACCCCCGGTCACCTTCTTGCAAGGAGCCATTGCACCGTTTTCCTGCCCAGGGCGGCTTGCTGCTGGCTCTTGGCGCCTCCACCACGCGGAGCGCGCGTCTGCCAGGCAGCCCCGGGGCCATCCATTAGCCACCGACTCCCAGCAGCAGGCATAAGCGCGAGGCTCCCCACTCTTGCAACCAGCGATGACACCCCCTTGGAAGCTACCGGGATTCTAGACAGTGTTGTCACACCGTGTTTGGACTCAAGCTATGCTGAGGCTCCAGGGAACAAAAAACCCAAACCCCCCAAAACCAAACAAACCCACACTACTTAAGCTTTAAGGAGCAGGTTAGAATTGCAAGGTAATTGCTGCCACAGAAACCAGGGCCGACTTCCTGGCGTTCAGGGATGTAAATTAAAATTCGAGACATGTCACCCATCATTGATCATAGTAGAGGGAGCGGTAACTCCTCCACCACGCCCCACCCCCACGAAACATGAATTATCATTTCCACTGAATGCAAATGGGCTGCCTTCTGTGGGGGGACAGCCAGCTGCAAGCTGGACAATAAACTGTTTCATAGCGACGCGGCCCGATTGCGGTTCAGAGAGGCACTCCTTCCCAAAGGAAGAAGCGTCCAGTTTGTGTTGACAGCCTTGGCGCGTCTGGGCCCAAACACCCTCCCCTCGGCCCCAAGCACACACTCGGGGATTCGAAGCTGCCTTCACTCAGAGCGACATCTATCGCGTCTATCTGAGCTGCCATGCGTATGGGGAGGGGATTGTTCAAAAAGGATGACATGAGTCATAAGCACCCCCTGAGTATTCTTCACAGCAATTAATGGGTAGCAGGGCGCAGGAGAAGTTGGCGAAGAGAGAGCTGGTGGGGAAACAGCTCTCCTTCCCCTGATCCCGACTGTCCCTCGCCTCCTTGCTTAGGATGAGATTTCACATCCCACCCACCCCCTCCCCTTGTCTGTGCATGTGACACTCACTCTACCTGTCTGAACGCTGAGACTTGCTGGAGATTCTCTTTTTGGTCGCCAGATAATGACTTTCTCCCTACCTTCATTCATCTCCAAAGGTGGATCTTTTTACACTTTGTGTCATCAAAGACCTTTTAACAGCCTCGGGTTTTTTTGCTAAGCCTATATCACAGGACCAAAGGCAGCAGCTCCCCTACCATTTATCAATGCACAGGATCCCACGTAGAAAGAATTAACATATGCATGCAGACATTCAGACTGGCGTGGGGGTGCTTGGCAAGACCCCCTAAGCCCTAATGCATTTAAAACCAGCACCTTGCAAGCACCTTGGCAACTTTCCTCCTTGAAAGGGTTAAAAAATGCATTTACACGCGTGTCTTTAATAGAAATATTCCACCCAAAGCAGCAAACCTTGCTAGCTTGACTAGAAATCAAGGTAATCTTCCCCGCCACGAAAAGTCTTGCAGAGGAATTCAGCCTTGGCTAGCCACTAGTTAGAGGGTATACTAATCAACTCACGTATTCGTTTGAGCATACTGCAAGAATATTTATTGAGCACAAGCTCAATCACCGCATTGAACACCAAATCTGGCAAGCAAAATGCATTTCCTATCTAAAGGGGGTCGAAAAAAAGAGAGCTGTGAATCAACTCCTTCTTCCACTATTATCATGATTATTTTATCGGTGCAAATTGCAAAGTGAGCTGCCAGCCCCCTGTCAGGCGACAAGTCAGCTCTCCCCTCCATCTCTAGCAGAGGGGACCCCCGAAGAAAGCTGACTTACCTTTTACACAAGACACCGTCAATAAAAAGACAAGGTTCCAAAACGTAAATCCACTTGGAATCCCCATTTTCTTCCTGAGGATGAAGTCCAGGCGGCCACATTTAGCGCATCTTCTCGGGCCAGGCTCCCCGGGTCTGGATTCCTTTGCTCGGCTTTCCCCTTTGCGGATCCCTTTCATATTATTCTCCAGCTCGCGATCCCTGCTCCTCAGCCCGGCGCAGTGGAGTTGTTGCTGTTGTTGGTGCGCGGTCACAGCTCGGAGTGAATGGTGTTTCTGGGATACCACAGCAACCTTGACGAGGACTCAACCATCTCTCCAACGGGGGCACAAAGTCTCCGCTACTCTGGATTCTGGCTTTTCTTGTGCGTTTTTTTCCCCTCCACCAAAAATCGACCCCAATTCTAGCTTGTGATAGCAACACCAGAAACCACCAGCGAGCCTCTTAAAGCCCAGCTATGCTCTCTAATAAACTCCCCATAATATTGGAAATTAAGGCTGCTTTTTTTGCCCTCTCTCTCTCTCTCCGCCGAATAGATCAATTCTGCCTGCAAAAGCAGCCCAAGAAATATTATGTTAGTGAGCTCTCTCCACTGCAGCTTGCACATACAGAAGCGTGTTAAAGGAATATTTTAATCGGAGGATCTGGGTTGCTTTTGGGGGAATCGTGACGATAATGAATTGGGCTCTATCGAAGCCCACGTCCTTATAATGGGACATGTGTTACTACTGTAGTTGCAGTATATTTCAGGCAAGCTGCTTGCATTTATTATCCTGGGATTTAACTGGGGGGAAAAAAGATCGCAGAAAAGAATTTATTTGCACACATGCATTTGCATATTCAAATACCCCTGTGGAAATGGAGAACCTGGGTATTACCACTGGGATAAACCTATTAGGGGGTGGGGTGGGGTAAGGGTGGGGTGGAGAAGGAGTCACAGTCATTTCCCCAAATAGTTCGCCCTTTTCATCCTTCCTCCCTCCAGCCCTCCTCAGATTGTGTGCTCCGCAATTAAACTACTTGCTCTATAGGAGTTCTTTAGAACAGATTCACATTTGTCTTAATTCTGAGTCTGTCCCAAATATTTAAATGGAAGGTTTCTTTCAAAAGCAGAGAATGTATGCATCTATACATCTGGATTTGCAAACATGTGCACCACGCAAGGGTTAAAGGCGGGCAAGTGAAGAGCTCTTGCGCCATCTACTGGTTGTCCTCGAGCCACCAACTTCTCCTTCACAACCGCCAGGGACCCGGCTTCCCTCATCCCGAGGTGCAGGGAGCTGCGCCCCCCACCCCAGCCGGCCTTGCTCCGGCGCGTCAGTTTTCTAATAGGTTAAGACTGCATCCTGACACTGGCTTTGCAGCGTGCTCTTCATAGACTAAGGACCTGGTGGGTGACCTTTTTTTTTTTTTCTAGAAATCAGGTCCCATATCAGGAGCAGGGAGAACTGCAGCGCTGGTTTTGTAATAGGTAACCGCGATGGCCTCTGACTCCATTGCATGCCGAATGCAATGGGGGCTGAGCATCTATCTATCCACGAGAAAGGGGTCCAGTATGAGTTTGCAGCTGTTCACATTGCACCCCAAGAATGAACCGTATCCTGCACATCACACGGTTACCAAGGCTAGCTTTTGTCCCCGGGCTCTAAGCGGGGCTGCCTGATTAGGGGGAGCAAGGCGCTTGCACCTGGAGGGACTTCTGCCCTGGGAAGTGGGCGCAGAGCCAGTGCCTGTAGGCGTGGGTGTCCAATAGGTTCAATCTGCAGGCATAGGAAGGAGTCTGAGCTCTTAGGTAGGTATCATTACGTGTGGGTCTGTGATTCTGTGTGTGTGTTCCTGTCATTGGAGTTAGGGGTGAGAGTGTTTTTGGAAGATGAAGGGAAAGTGTGATTTTTCTCAACGTGTTTTTTTTCCCCAAGTGTGTTTTGAAGTACTTGTGAGTACATGTATACACACTCCTCTGTGTGTGTGTGTGTGTGTGTGTGTGTGTGTGTGTGTAAAAGATTTCTCTTTTGAGTAGGGGGAGCAGAGGGAAGCTACAAAACTGACCTCATTAAATTCAGAGAGGTGAGTTATGAGCTCAGGGGCAGAAGATTGCTGCCACCAATCAATGTCCTCATTTATCATCAGCATATGCATCTGTAGGTGGGTAGGCAACCATGTGGGCACCAAGCTAGGGCTGGGAGGATCAACACTGAAAACGTCATTAGCCTGCTCGGCCACCTTGGCAGAGCCCCTGGCATTGAATCCAGTCAAGATGTCTGAGTGTGGTTCTGAGGCTGGTGCTTTTGCTGAGCCAGAGGAGTGAGCAGCAAACAGGTCTTTGACTTAAGGAGGGTGGTCCACAAAGCCTTTCCCACTGTATGTAGTCACCTCAATGCCTATGTCTGCTATCAAAGCAAAAATCATTTTTCTTTTTTGATATGGAATCTATTGACTCCATGGCCATTAATTCAGATATCTATTCAGCCTCCAAAACTTTTATTTCTCAACAGTTAAGAATTTTTTAACATTTGTCATTGTATGCAAAATCTACTTCTATTCAATGTGAAGCCATAAAGATTATGACTAAGTTACCAGCATTGAACATTTATTTTCAGACGTGCCAATCCTATGATGTAATTATCTTTTCTGAGTCTCAGCAATTTCAATGGAGATTTGTTAAAAGATTTTTTGATCACCACTAATACATTTAATAAGATTGTACTCTCTGGTTTCTATGGCTCACAGTAAGTCATGATTTTTGACCTGCATCTTCAGATTGTTTAGATTAAGATGGAGCATCATATTTGGGGGAGGGGGGAGCTAAGGTGCAGTAAGTGAAACGACTTATGCAAACTCACCATAAGAAGCACTGACCTTTGTTGTTGCTCCTGTCTTCCAGTTAACTGTGGCTCCTAGTGATTCTGTAAACAACAAATATGAACCCACTCTTTACTGCCTCAGTACATTTAGTGGGAAATGGACCTCTTGTCTCTCATGGTAGCCAATCTTTTCTTTGTGAGAACTTTCCCAAAGATGTTCCAGAAACAACATTATTAGTCAAAAGCCTCTAGGCTTTTGAAATAAAGGGGGAATGGGAAAACACAAAAGACAAAAGTATCTAGATTTGAGAAGACTTATCTATCTCAACTGAAGACTACACAGTTGAAAGTGGACTGGCTTATGACCTTTCATGTGTCACAGTTGAAGGTGGACTGGCTTATGACCTTTTATGTGTTGCTGTTAAGTGCCTTGGAGTCAGAACCAACTCCCAGCTGACCCTCCAATTTGGTTTTCAGAGGCTATAAATTGCAAGGGAGGAGATTGCTCGTCTTTCTCCCCGAGTACCTGGTGGATTGGGATGACCTGGTTTTGAGGCTGATCCTGCAACTGCTTATACATTAAGTAACCAGAGCTTCTTTTCTAAAACTATAATATATATAGTTGATCTATTAGTTGACATTAAGCATTTAATGATGTGCCTAACATTAAACAAAATATTTAGATAACACATTCTATTCAATCTTCACAACAACTTGCTGAGATTGTGTTATAATTATCCTTATTTTATACATGAAAAGATCAATATGCAAAGAAATTAATCCACCTGGCTCTGTAAGAAATAATGCATTCAAGAGACTATTAGAACCTCTAATCTCTGCTTCTTGAGTCAATACGCTTGCTCAAGAGATGTTTATTTTAAAATAATCTAAAAATGAAAAACTATGTTTTTACAGTATATTTAACTTGAGAATTACAAAAAGCACTATAAAGTAACCTAAAGGCTGTCAGAGTTTCTGCCTATTTGGTTTTATATATAACTGCAGTTATACATGGAGCCACATGTTTTTTTCTTTTCATAGGTATCAGTTGTTAAAAACATTCAACATTTTTTAATTAAAAATCCCTCAGAACAACAAAAGCAAAACGTTTTCTAGTCATACAAGTTAAGGAAGAAAGTAAGTTGTCAAGTATAATCAAACCAACCACTATAACTAAGTACTCCAAAGAGCTTTTAGAAAAGTGTTTACATTTGAAATGGACAAATTCTTTAGACTGGAAATTCAGATTTCCATGCCTTTTTCATTTTCCCCCTCAAAATTATGGAATACAATCATTTAAGCTTTAAACAAGACTGAACTGACACTAAAAAGAGAGAAAATAAACCCTTTCCCCAGTCTGTATTATAGTTTTTCAAATTTTTATATGCCAATCTAGCTGCCCTGAGGAAATAGCATAGAAAAATTGAATAAATTACCAAAGAAAATGAATATACTGAAGAAAAAATTTAAAACCAATCACATAAAGGATATTTGAGAAGTGGCCTAAATTTAGAGTGTTGTATATAGTATTTATTTAGAAAGAGATAGAGACAGTTTTTGGGTTGAGTTAGTAATCAAAATATTAGTGGTTAGAATCAGGGAGCCACTCTGTGGGAGAAACCTGGCCAGTCTTCGCCTTCTTTCATTAAGATTTACAGCCTCAGAAACCTAATGGAGATTCAGTTCCACTTTATAAGTCATTATGAGTCAGAAACCATTTCATAGTAATAGAAGGTACACAACACACACTTCACTGTGTTACACTTAAGTCTACTACATTTTACTAGATATTGCATGCTTTACAAACTGAAGGTTTGTAGCAACAATTCTGTTTTATATAGACATGTTTCTGAAACCATGTGTTCAGTTCATATCTCTGTGTGATATTTTGATAATTCTGGAAATATTTCAAAGGTTTTTGATAATGGACAATATAAGGTAGACATAACTTTTGTATGCGCCAAGGAACTGAAAAATGGGTGCTGGATGTGACTTATTTCAGATCAGTGTTTGCCCTTTTCCATTGGCCTGAAGTGAAATCTTCAGTATCTTTAAGGTATTTGACAGAGGTAGACTATTAGTATTTTCCTTAATTCATGCTATAGATTTTCAGGTTCACATGAGGATCATTGACCAAGTGCAGTGATAATTTTGTTCTAGAAAGGCACTAGCCTATTAGTGCTGAGTGGTCCCTGAGCATAGATATGCATCTTTAAATTAAATATCTCAAATTCAGACCTGAAGGTCTTTGCATAAGGAAAATAATTAAAGTAAACAACAATATATTTTAAAACACCAGGCAGACATTTCCACACTCATTTGCTGTTTAAATATACAATTACAGAGTCCTGGTGGCTACATGAGATTTTTCCTACATCTTTAAATTTTTAAGTGGAATGTTCAGGTATTTAACCAGAACAGTTCAATATGACTATTACTTAGTTTTGTGCTGGAGGGAGCTCTGGTGGTGTAATCTGTAGCATGATCTGAGGACTCAACATCTCCAGCAGTTCAAACCCACCAGCAGAAGGATGTACAGTCTTTTCCTGTGTGATGTATAATCTCGGAAACCCAATGGAGGGTTGCTGAGTTGGAACTGATGCACTGAGTTGAGGCTTAGTCCAAGAGACATCCGCGTGACACAGTGGTTAAAGATCTTGACTTCTTTTAACTGTGAGAAGAAGGAGCAGTCTGCATTGCTAAAGATTGGAATCCCTGTGGACAGTTCAACTCCGTCCTATGGCGCCAGTAGAAGTGGGAATCAAATTGGTGGCGGTAAATCTGGGGTTTTGTTTTACCTTTAGTGTACGAAAAAACTCAAAGCCCTTTCGGTGATTTAAAAGCTGCATATGCAACAAGTAAAAGCATTTGTGAAGAAGAATTTGTTGGGAGTAGGAGTTCATTTAATAATTTCAAAGCAAGGGCAAATTTACATAATATTAAAGTCACGTAGGAGTTGTCCCTAAGTGGGATAATCATTAGCTAGAGATTGCCTGTGTTTGCTAGGAGAGTAGGTGAAAAACAGTAATTCATTTTCTTATCTTTCTGTAAATGTCATTCCCAGGTCTATCATGTCTAACTCCTACAATTCATTGGAATTAAAATATCTGAAATGAAATAGTGAAGCTAGCATAACAAGAGGTTTCAATTCGAGTCTAGAACATTTTCTGGGTTTGCATTATTTGTTACAGGAGAGGAAAAGGTTAAGAAACCAATTCCTAACCTTCACTATAATGTAACTTTATTTTCTTCTTTTTAAACAATCACATTCAAGAGCATGAGTTATCAGGTTTATAAAAGTATCTGTCTTTCCCATTGTTAATCAGAGAGCATCGCTGGAGGTGGAGACAGGCCTCTTAGAAGGATTACTAAGTACGCCTTCAGCCTTCCCTTTCTCCTATCCTGACTCTTCTTTCAATTTCATTAATAGCGAGGTTTAACAGGCATTTCTGTCTTTTTAAAGCTTTTAACCACATTATGAAACTCAGAGACTGAAGCGTATGTGTCATAGAGTGTTGTAGTAGATAAAAAATATGAGGAAAAAGGAAGATCTTCTAATTGAAGGCAGCATCGGTACAAACTGTACACTGACTGACTTAAAAATAAACGTACTTTTGACACGAATTGTAAACCTAATGAATGTAGTCCACTAACATTAAAAAAAAACACACACAAAAAAAAAACCACCATGCTGATGTTTCTGAAAGATATCACACTCAGCCTCTCACATTTATTGCCACTGAGTCAGGACCAGCTCCCTTGGGTTTCCTAGCTATGATTTAAACAGAAGGAGATTGCCTATCTTTCTGCTGAAAAGATGTCAGTGAGTTTGAAACCCTGCAGAGGAGAAACTTTTGGGTTAGCAGTGCAGCTCTTTTTTGATTAGACCACCAGAACTCTTAATTCAGTAAATCCTAAGAGCACCTTATCCTGAAAGAATGAAACCACACAGGGTAGGAAAGGAGAATACGGGTGATGATCCTTGGAGAAAAGAACTAAGAATTGAGATTCTGCTAAGGATTGCCTATTTGCCTCAAGATGTGTTTTTCTCTTTTGTTAAATCATACATTAGGATCTATTCTGTGACTGGAGTTGTGGGAGTGCATTTGAGATGGCTAGGTTGGCACAGGATAGAACGGCATTTCAAGCTCTTATACATAGGGTCGCTATGAGTCGCAAGTGACTAGAGGGCACATAACAACAACAACAACAACAACAACAACATATTATATTAAATAAGATAAATTTCCTTCTCTGCAGAGGAATAGAAATAAAAAGTTAAGCAAAAGGAAAAGTTACTGTATAATCAAAATAATCTACATCTCTTTTTCTCATCAGTAATAGTTATTTGAATAAATCTCAATTTCATATCCCAGTGTTGTTGATCTTTTCATCATTTTTTTACCTCTAAAAGAATTATGAAATATCAACTTCTAACACACTTGAGATTACACAAATATTTAGAAAGCATGAATCAAAAGTGGATTTTAAAAAGTAGCAAATGGATCAAAATTATGAAAATCTAGTACATAGTTGATTTAATACTCTGAAATTAATTGTTTTAAATGATTTGCCAAGAAACTCATTATTATCTCCTAAAAATGTAATACTCCGACAGTATTATAATCTGTATATTCTCAGCTAATTTTAAAAGTTGATTAAATTACTTGAGTTAGATGCACATTCTTAAATGTTCAGAGTGCAGCAAAACCGTCAGTATTCTTTATTTTGCAGTCACATAAACCATGTAGCAATAAATGAGTTTCTTTTTCTTTTCCTTCACATATAAGCATTTCTTTTGGGGCAATTTTGTTGATAAATTTAGAAACTTGTAGTAGGTGCTTTTACAATTGAAGTCAATCCATAAATATTCAAGAGTTTGCTTTTAAATTATTCTTGAGTATAACCCATGTTCTTCACAATCATTTGCTATGCATCAGATAACTGGATAATAACTAAGGAGGATAGAAGAATTATTGATGCCTTTGAGTTTTGGTGTTGGAGAAGAGTTGAACATACCATGTACTGCTAAGAAAACAAATAGGTCAGTCTTGGAGAAAGTGAAACTAAATTTCTCCTTGTACGCTAGGATTCTGAAGCTCCACCTCACATACTTTGGGCACGTAACCAGGAGGGACCAATCCTTGGAGAAGGATATAATGCTTGGAAAGGTGGAGAGATAGCATAGGAGAGGAAGACCTCATATGAGATGGATTGATACAGTGACTAGGGCAATGTGGTAGGTGTATCAGAGTCAGTGAGACTGGCCCAGGAGAGGACAGGCTTCAGAGCTATTGTACACAGGGGTTGCTATGAGTCGAAGGTGACTTGATAGCACATAACAACAACATCATCATAATTCCTGGGAGCCTTGGGGAACAGTGGTTAAGTCACTGACTACTAACTGATAGGTGAGATATTTAAAACCACAAGTTGCTTCAAGGGAGCCCATAAAGTGTTTACATAAATTTATACTTTTAGAAACTATGGAGCAGTTCTATTCTGTTTGACAGGGATATTATGAGTCATTAAATGGCAACAGGATACTCTCACGAACATTAGATAAAGGAAGCACAAACCAAAGAAAGAAAGTAAGTACATATCTCCTGTGTTTTGATTTTTTAAATAGAGTAAATTAAAGTTGCTAATGAAAAAGACTCAGAATTCATTAAGTCATTCTAAAAAAACACATTATGTTGTTTTGCTAAATATTTGTTAACTATTAGCATTAATATTGCTGTGTTGTTCAACTATTTTGAATTGATAATCTCCATACATGCATGCATGTATTTTAACTGAAAAACTATTAAGAGTATAACTACTTAATATTGTTTTATTACTTGATATAATTTTGAGCATCCTAATTACTCACAGCTTTATTTAATTCTTGTTCACATTTCTCTTAAAATTAAGATGTGTTGCCCAAAATAAGAGCAAGAAGCCAAAAAGTACAAATTTCTTTTTTTCAGCTAGAAAGATAACAATGACCTTGACTTACAATGAACATCTTGGCCACCAAAGGAAAGAAAATCAATGCAGCTGATTTTGGTTTGGCTATACATAATCCAATTTGGATTGTAAGAACAAATATCTGTTTTATTTGGACAAGGATCAATTTCATCTCTGTTCTTTGTGTAGCAAGTGCATTTTTTATCTTACTGTTCATTCATTTATTTAAGAAACACACTCCTGAACTATTTCAAGGAGATAAACATATGACTACATACTTTATCTTCGAAGAGCTTACAATATAATAAAAGGGATAGACTAGATTTTCAAGTAATGATAGCGACTGAATGAAAATAAGTTTCTTATTTCTAGAGGAACACAAAATGAATGCTTTTGAGGGGGTCTGACTCTAGGCCATCTTGCAATGATGTTTTTATGATAAAGAAACAAAACAAAACAAATGGAAGAAATTACATTGAAAATTACTTTAGGTTAAAACAACTTTGGTTTATTCAGCTAATAATTTCTTAATAATATCTTATGTTTTTGGAGAAGGCTTACATACCAAATTAAGTTCTTATTTAATGAATTCTATGCATGTTGTACATTAGTTTCATTTTCACAATGTATCCAGCTTCTCATTAATTTCTGTTATCTCTGTTTCCTTTCTTTTAATGAAGGTACTTTCCCGGGATCCTTGTTACCGTTTCATGTTTACATTATTTTTTAAAAAAAAGTTTAAATATTGACCAATTTGGCTCATACGTTTGCTTCCCCCCCCTTAATGGTATAGTACTCCTAGTTGGTGTTTGTTTTTATTAGTTAATCTGTTGTTTAACTGAAAGGTGGTATATTAGGAGCAGGGGCTGTATGAAGATGGCACTCTCTGACCTCCATTCTCCACAAGGGCACTGCCCCATCGTCAATATCCACAGCATAAAACCAATTCTCATGAGATCAGGCATGCCCCTTCCCTACTCCCACACCTCTTTTTACTAACACCAGAACCAATTTATTGTTTTACTTGGTCCTAAATTCATTGCAAGAACTCACAGAGCACATAGATTATAACAATTATTAGGAAAGTCAAAAGGCTATAATTCAGGTTTAAAGCACGTTTTAATCATTTAGGACGGCTTCTGAGGCATGCTCTCACAGACCCTTCATCATTCATCCTCATGGCTTTATGCCAATGTTATTATTAAGCTCTTAGTCCTGACACTTATTGCTCTATATCCACCCTCACTCCCCACTTCCAAGAAACTTGAGCAATGGTTCTTGGCTCTGGTTCCACAAAGTAGCAGTCCCAAGGTCAACTCTGTCCCATGTCAGGTCTCTGGTTCTCTCTTGTGGTCTCTTCTGTTCTCCTGTAGGTCTGGCTGGCGTACGATTCTCTGGCCCCTGCGAGCAAGTTGCCTTCCCTTGCTTTTTCTTTGCTAGTTGTGAGATTCTCAAATTCTGCTGCTGAATCTGTTCAATATTGGTAAAACCTACCAATTCCTTTTTGGATAGGCCGGCATGTCCAATTCACACATTTCCACTCAACCACATAGGAAAGTCAAAATCAATGGCTAGGAAAGCTATTTTGAACTTTAAACCTTTAACATCACAGGTGGCCTCTGCAAGTGGTTTTGGTTTTAAATTTAAGGAGTATTTCTGGATGGCAGGCTCCCAAAGTACATAAAAGCACTTGAGATTCCAAATATCACACATTCTTTGAATATAGCCTCTGAATTTTAACTTGAACTCTAATTTTGCTTTTCTTTCTCCTATTCTTCCTTCTCATCTTCTTCTCTGCTTCCTCCTCCTCCTTTTCCTTATCTTTGCATTTTGTCCTTTTTCCTCTATTTCTGCCTATCTTCCCCCCCTTCCTGTTCTTCCTAATTCCACTCTTCGTGGGAACATTTCTCACAAGTATCTTTTTTGCCTTAATAAGTATTTATTTGTTTTGAATATTCCTTTTTTCAAACCTTTATATATTCTTCTGAAAAATCATCTCTTTTAGAATGGATTTTAGATAAATATCTTCTTGTGGTATATCATTCTCATCTCCCAGCTTAATCTTTGGTCATGTTCACTCTATTGCCTTCCAGACTTGTCAAGTTCAAGGCTTCTCATATTGCACTCATTTTCCCTGCCCCTTCTGATTGGATTTCACTTCACGCAGCACCTCTATCTTCTAAAACACTCAGAATCACATTAAAAATTCTGCCATTCTTTCTTCTAATGCCTGTGGTATAGGTGAGGTTGGATCAGGGCACAACAAGGTTCAGAGCCATTGTTCACCAAACACTAAGTCTAAGAATCATCTCCACATTTGGTGGCATGTTTCATTACATGTCATGTTTCTAACCTAAATATCTCTCAGTCACTCTCACACTGATGGTGGCTCAGTGAAAACCTACTCATAGCTGACCCTCCAGCATGTTTTCGGAGTCTATAATTTTAAGTGTTGCGATTTCCTTTCTTTCTCTCATGGTGCCTTTGTGGGGTTGGATTCTATGGGTTAGAAGCATAGTTCTCTATAGATTGTTGTTAAGTGACATGGAGTTGAGTATGACTCATAACACTAAAAACAACAAACTTGAACTCTGCCCTAAGCTGTGCCAGCTTAGTCATTTCTAACATAGTTTAGTCCATTGCTGAAGTCGCTACATCAATCCATCTTTTTAAGGGTCTTCTCATTCACCAAATTCTCCACCTTTCCAAGTATGATATCCTTTTGTAATGAATAGCCTCTCCAAGCAACATGCCTGAAATATGTGAGATAAAGCTTCACATTCTTGTCTCTGAGAAATATCCTGGATGAACTCTTCCTCCTGTTAAAGATTTAGAGCTTCAGAAACCTTGTGAATTGTCACTGTGAATCAGAATCAACTTGACAGCAGGAGATTTATTTGGGATGTTCTTCTCATTTTCTTTATTGCTATCATCTTGAATTCAGGCCCTAATAATCCAATGCTTGTATTATAGCAAAATCTCTCCATGGCTTCTGATTGTCCTCAATCTTTCTGATTCTAGTCAATTCTCTAATACACTGAATGTACTCACTTCATCATGGAGCTTATATTCTTAAATAAGTTTCATAATTCTTATCACCTTTATCTTCACCATATTTAAGATTTTAACCCTCACTTTTTAAATAGTTTTAAAAACCTTTTACACTTTTTTAGGGAGTTTGTCTTTCAATATGGCTTTTCTAGCACGGATAATTGACTGTGTGTACAGGCGGGACTATGTGAATGGAACAAGTTGGCTTATCCACAAAGGGATTGGCTCTCTACCATCCTACAAGAAAATTAGCCAATCAACAATCTACAAGAAAATTGACTAGTCTCATCAACAAGTTGACCAACTCTAGCTTCAGAATATAGAAATCTTCCCCCAACAAAAGAGGAAGGAGTTCTTCCCTTATCAGAAGAGAGAATTCATTCCTGAGCCAGAGGAGAGGAAAGAGACCTTCCCCACTTTGATAAAGGGGAGGTAGGGAAATAAAGGGTCCACATTGGGATAGCAGCGCAGACATGATCACACTGGATAATTGATGTGCAACGGCACTTTGGAGCAAGGGAAGAAATATTGGCAGCACTGAGACCTTTATTGGACAACTGAGGGAGGGAAGTCAATAATGGTGAGAACTAAACACTTAGAGCAATGAGACTCAAAGAGAGGTGCCTGAGTGCACATTTTGAGAGCTGTTTTAACAATATTCTGTTACTAATCTGAATTATAACTTTTTGCCTTCCCCAATATGGTTCTGTGTGATCTGTAAGCTATTACACCAAATCTGGGAGCCAGCAAACAGTAAGATTGATGTTGAGATGAGTAGAAAGAGGCATTGAAACCTGGGGGACATGTCTGATCTCATGGGCATTGGTTTTGTGTTACTGATGCTGTGTATGGGACAATTCTCGCTGTGGAACTGGTAAAGGTCACATGCCTATATGGTTTGTACTTTTTTTACAGTCTCCCCTCTAATAAGACAATTCCGACCAATGTACATAGTGAATGTATTTTAATTTCTACATTAAACCCTTATTAATATTTGCCCTTTGGCCTCTAATCTTACTTTATTGATCTCTCCAAAGTTCATATTTCAAAGCCAAGTTCATGCATAATGTTCCCCAGACATATTTTATTTGTCCATGACAATAGATTTTAAGCATATAGTTTTTAAAAATCTGATTATCTTGTTGTTATTATGTGATTTTTCCCCTTTATTCCTATTCTATTATTTCTAGTCAATTACTTACTAGTTAAATTGCAATATGATGCAGACTATTTAAAAATTTATCTTTGAAATATTCACTGTAATTCCGATTAATATCATATTTTAATAAATATTTGCTAAGTGCATAATGTACTATACTTTGAAAATTTAATGGTTAAAGCTTATTATTAATTTAATTTATGTAAGTGTGTGTGTGTGTGTGTGTGTGTGTGTGTGTGTGTGTGAATGTGCAGGTATTTGAGAAATAAAAAAGAGATAGTTAGGGAGAGACAGAAGGAAGGAAGAAGAAAGGGAGAGGAGTGAGTTGAAAAGAGGAGGAGGAAAGGAAGCAATGAAGCACAGAGAAAGTAAATGAAAAGAGGGAAATGTTTGTGTCCACTAACATTAATTATAATAAAAGGTTTGATAACCAATGCCAGAATGACTGCTCTCAGATTTCTTCCTTGGCTCTGAGAAACTCCAATTTCCCATGCAAAAGCAGTTCTGTCTAACTGTTTGGCAGATTGTTTGAGCTGGAATTAAATGTGCACAGCTGGTACCATCTGCTGCAAATTCTTTAATTCTTGTTATCTTTTAAACAGCTTTTGGTTTTGTTTTATTCATAATTCATTTATGTAGGATGAGGAAGATCTATTGGGGTCTTTATATTGTTTAATGACTACATGGATGCTTCTCAGATTAGTAACTTTCAGTTGCTGCTTTTAGATGGCATTGAGTGCTTCCACTCATAGTGAACCTATGCACAACACTAAACTCTGTCCAATCGTACACCATTGCCACAGTTTCTGTTGTGCTTTAGCACATTGTTATAGTCACTCTGCCAATTTGTGTCATTGAGGGTCTTCCTCATTTTCCCTAACCTCCCAACTTTACCAAACAAGATTCTTTGCTCAGAGATTGGCATCTCCTAATATGCCAAAAGCCAGTGAGGGACAGTTTCATCATCTTTGCCTCTGAGGAGTATTCTGGCTGCACTCTTCCAAGGCAGGTTTGCAGTTTCTATTGGCAGTTCAGAGTATGCCTAATATACTTAGCCAATGCCACACCTTAAAGGCATCAATTGTCCTTTAATATTCCTTATTTGTTGTCCAGCTGTCACATGCATATGAAACAATTAAAATATTACAGCTTAAGAAACTGTGCTACAATTTCAATGGCACACGGGTCAAGGCCACCAGCTGCTCTGCAGGAGAAGGTTGGACAATCTCATCTCGTGATTAACTGCTTCTGAAAACAACACTAGAGAGTCAGCTATGGGTCAGTTTTGACTCCATGGTATACTACAACACTACTAGACTAGATATACCTTAGTCTTTAAAGTGGTATCATTGCTCTTTGGCACTTCGAAGAGGTACTTTGCCAATTACAATACACATCTTGATTCTTTAACTGAAGCTTCTGTGGTAATGACTATGGATTCAAGCAAAATTAATTTCTCCAGTCTTTACTCATTAAAACTATGGATAACCAGAATGATTTTTGAACAAAAGGAAAAATCAGATTTGAGTAATCAAATAGATAAACTTACTAAGACTTTATAACCACTACATTATTTCAATTATTTCATCAGAAATCTAGACGGTATATTCAATCCTCCTTTCTTATTCCATTTTCTTAATATTTCTCAAATTAGTTGCTTTTGTTGTTTTTATGCTGTTGATTCACTTGCGACTCATAGTGACCCTATGTACAACAGCTCTGAACTCTGCTCTACCCTGAGCCAACCTTATTGTTACTCACATACCATTACCCCAACCACTGAGTCATTCAATCTCATTGAGGGTCTTCCTCTCATGTGCTATCCCTCCACCCTCTCAAGTGTGGTGTCTGTTTCCAAGGACTCATCCCTCCTTGCAACATGCCAAAAGTATATCAGACAAAGCTTCAGAATACTTGCCTCCAAGGAGCAGCCTGGTTTCACCCTCTCTAGGATGAACCTGTTGTTCTTCTAGCTGTCCATGGTACATTCAATACTCTTCTCTAGCACCACAACTCAAAGGCATCAGTTTTCCTTCTATTATATTTAGTTATTGTCCAGATTTCTGATGCATAGCAAATAACTGTGAAGACCATGACCTGGATCAGGTGCACCTTAGTCTCTAGGTTGACATCATTGCTCTCTGGTTCTGGAGTGGTCTCTGACAGGAGACTTTTCCAATGTAATTCATCTTTTGATTTCTTGGCTGCTGGTAACAAGAGTGTTGATTGTGGGACCAAGAAAACTGAAGCTATTAGCAATCTCAATCTCTTCACTGTTTATCATGTTGCTGCCAATAGGCCTAGTGTATCTTCTCATGAATCCCATGATGAATGATTTTGTGCATAATCTCTACATATTATAAGAAAACCTTCAAACTCATTGCCAATCATAGCTGACCATCCAGTAGTTTCCCAAGGCTGTGGATTACAAAGGAAATTCGTATCTTTCTCCTACTGTGCTGCTTGTGGATTCAACCCATCAGAGAGATGTTACCTGTGGATTACATCCAATTCCTAAGACTAGGCCACCAGACAGCAAAAGAAAGGAAGAATCTCAATGAATGGATTGAGATAGTGATTGTAACTATGTTGTTGTTGTTGCGTACCATCGAGCTGGAACTGACCCATACCTGACCCTCTGGTGAGTTTTTCAGGGGCAGTTAATCACAAAGCGGAAATTTGCTTATCCTTCTCCCACAGAGCAGCTGGTGGATTCAAACCACATCTTTTGGATTGCAGTGCAGCTTCTTGACACTAAGTCGCCAAAATTCTCTGTTGTAACAATGGACTCAAGTATTTCTGAGCATGACACTGGATAGCACAAGGTTCATATACGTTGTCCATAGGTCAATGCAATGTAGTCAACCTGATAATACCTAATAATCACACCAACAGCAGTCTACTAGAGCTCTCTCCACACTTTATGTTATTGTTAAATGCCGTCAAATTGTCTGCGACTCATATTAACCCATGTACAGCAGCTCTGAAGCCTGCCCTGTCCTGAGCCAGTCTCAGTAACTCTGACACACCTACCCTCATTGCCCCAGTTACTGTGTCAATCCATTTCATCCAGGGTACAGTAGAGCATTTTTAGAGTAGACTAACAGAAATCTAGATGTTATACTTCCATCAAAACCTATATTATTGAACAAGCATTTAGAAAGGATTCTCACCTTCATTCAGTGCAGTCTCCATTCAAACTTAATGAGTTCTCTCTAAAGCATTGTTGTAAATTTCATGGGAGGAGATTTTCCATTTTTCTCCCATGGATTAGCTGGTATATTCTGTGCATCTTTGGGCTGGCAGCACAATTCCTTACAACTAGGCCACCTGCGGAGTTTGCCTCTCAATATTGTTTTTCTAACATGATGACTGACTATGTGTAGGGACAGACTACATTAGTGAGGCGTGTTAACTTATCCACAAAGGTAATGGCTATCAACCATTCCAGAAGGGGATTGACCAGTCTCAACAAACTACACGAAGACTGACTAGTCTCACCAATTAAGTTGAACAGCTTTAGCTGTTCAATTTTAAGAGAATAGAAGTCTTCTCCTGCCAGAAGAAGAAAATTCTCCAGCCAGGGAAGAGAGACTTTCCCTAAACCAGTGAAATATAAGACACACTATGGGGCAGCAGCAGCCATGGCTGAACTAGAAAATTGATGTGAGATGAGACTTTGTGGGAGAGGGAAGCCAATAGTGGCAGGACTGAGATCTTTGTTGGATAATTGGGGGAAAGGAGCTAATATTGGCAGGACTGAGAATTCAAGATCACTTAGTGTCATGAGGCTTGGGGCTGAAAGACCTGCATGCATATTTCGGGAGCTGTCTTGTCTGGATTCAGCTGTTACTAATCGGAATTACAAACTTTTGGCTTCCCCGAAACAGTTTTTGGTGGTCTTTAAGCTATCACATTGGATTTGGGGTCCACTAAACCAGTGTATTTGTGTTGATGTAAGTAGAAAGAAGTATAGGAACATGGGGGACATATCTCATGGGAAGTGGTTTTGTGTTATTGATGTTGTGGACAGGGACAGTGTCCCTCTGTGAAGTCTATAAAGGTCATATATGGAGCTCCCTGCATGACCCTTGCTCTTTTCTCTCTCCCTAATATTTCAGAGGTAACTACAAGTTGTAGCCAACTAAACAATATCTAACAGCATAACAATATTTTCTACTTCACTTACAGTCTCACATAACCTGGAAAACACTAGCATTTGTTTCAAACTAAAGTTCAGGTTACTTTAAAAAAAAGTTTCTATAGAATTATTATCTTCCTTGACCAGCCAAATTACCCTCTTCAAAGTTTCTATGGAAACCTGTACCTGATCCTATTTTATCAATGATCTTATGTTCACATATTTAATCTTTGCATTAGTACTTGAGATCCTAACAGCTAGAGAGTGCTTTCCCCTCCAAACAGCAAATTAAAATTCAATACCCAGTATCTGAGATTTTTTATATTTTTAAATGAATGAATGAAATGCTAGATCTCTGGTGAAATTGGAAGGAAAAAGATGTAATTTAAAGTAGGTAAATAGAATCCAGAAGCTTGCATGGCTACTGCTTTAAGAGTTGGGCTACTAAAAAGAAATTTTCCAGTTCTAAACCACCATTCACTTAGTAGAAGGAAAATGGTGCAGTCTACTCATGTAAAGATTTAAAGTTTTCCAAAACTCTAAAGGACATGTCTTCTCTGTTTGATAGGTAATTAAGAATCAGAACCCACACAACAGCATTATGTTTGGTGTGAGTGTTGTTAAATAGAAGTCCCATTGCAAATGAAGGTGAGAGAATTCTTTTTACATATAGTTCGTGTTGGGTACCATCAAAAACCTGAATAGAAGCATAGCTTATCTATAGATGACCATGACCCTCCAGATAGTAGGAGATTGCACATCATTTTAATGGAGCAGTTAGTGGGTTAAAACTACATACCTTTGTACTGGCAGTAAATTCCTCAAAAAGCTCCCTTTTCTCTATGGCTGTTGTTGTGTGCCATGGATTTGGGACTGGTGCTTAGCTGACCCTACAGTGATTTTTAAGAGGCAGTGAATCACACTGTGGGGATTGCTAGTCTTTCTTCCACAGAGCAGCTGATGAATTCAAACTGTGTGCCTTTTAGGTTGCTACCCAGCTTCTCACCTCTAGCCTACCAAACCTCCCTTTCAATATAGTAGTATCATGCATAAGTCACTCACACACATATAATAGTCATATATCCACAATGGATAGATAGATAGATAGATAGATAGATAGATAGATAGATAGATAGATAGATAGATAGACAGATAGATAATGTACACACACACAAACAATATATTACATTCACATTCAGGGTAGTCTTGTGTAAAAAATAATTCTCAAGTCATTTGGTCTTAATTGACTAAAGGTCGTAAGCAGCTTTAATCAATGGAAATAAGGGCAGCAAGGCAGCTACTTGAGCTGCTTGGATCTAAATTTAGTTTAGTATTGACAGAATTCATGCTGATTGGTTCTCTTCACTCACTCCGCGCACAGAGGCGAGCAGCTGGCTTTTCCGTCAGTCTGACATTTGTCTGATCTGGCATGGATAAGATATATTATGCTCAGAGTTTCCTGTGTTAGTGCAGGGGGAAAAATATGAGATGCTTCGGCAGGAAAAACACCAATCTATATACATTTTTATTTACAGTATTTGGCAAGGTAGAGAATGGAAGGAGAAAATATTGAGGAAAATACAGAATGCTTTCTGGTATTGTCAAAATGTTGAAAGATTTTCTATTTATAGCTTGGTGAGATGTTTGCTGGTCATTGTGCAAAGTATTAGAGAGATATTTTATGACAGCATAACCATTTCTTCCCCATATCAAAATATTATTTCAGTCAAATGCTGATAGTGCTAAAAGTAGCAACTAGATTCTTCTGTGCCATGAATAGTTGAATTTTTTTTTTTCACTTTGAGGGGTACAACACAGCCCCTGAAAGGCGACAAGGTCCATTTGCTGCTGTGTGCACCATTTAAAGCACAGCTATGAGAAACTGCGGCTCTTGAGTTTGGGTGCTAGAATTTTTTTTATTTTGGTGTCCATCAAAATGCCCTGAAAAACTGATCGCTGACACCCAGGTCACACACCAGGATGCCGAGTCAAAAGGGAGGGAAGGGGCAAGGCTTTTGCATTTTAACACTCTCTGTAGTAGAAGTTCAAAGATGATACTGACACTCATATTAGTTAGACTTCCCAGAAAAAAAGATCTCAGACATCCAAAGCACCCCCTGAGATTTGAATAGGCTTTTTATAGAACGAAAAAATAGACATCAAATATGAAATCTGAGAAACACAATCCAAAAGCTCCACTGCCATCTAGTTGATTCCAACTCCTAAAGTCCTTATAGGACAGAGTAGCACTGCCATATAGGGTTTCCAAGACTGTATGTTTTTATGGGAGCCGGAGCCACAAAACCAACCCCTGCAGATCAAGTGATGGGCTTGAACTGTCAATATTACTGTTAGCAGCTAACTGCTTTAACTGCTTCTCCACGCAGGATGCTGTTATAATTACATTAACAGTGTCCCATGGTTAAAAAAAGATTTTTTAAGAAATCAATACAAATTATGAAATTGGTTCTTTGACCTACTGTCATAATAACTGGCAGTCATACTAATCAGTGAATGTACACAGAGCCTCTGGGAACCAGGGTGGAGAGGGACCAGAGAGAAAAGGCGTGCTGTTAAGTTGCTGATAAACAAGTTAAGCTGCAGCTCAAATAAACAGTTTTGAATCAATTATCTGGCTCATTGTTGGATTGCTCAAATGCAAAAAAAAAAATAAAAAATAAAAAAAAATCCTGACGTTAACAGACTTCGTATTTTTGAAAAGGGAACAAGAAAGCTGGATGTTTACTATACGTATGAGCTTTAGATTTCCTTTTAAAGCAAACTCGTTTTTCCTCAGGACTGGCATGTAGTCCAAAGCTATTGACATCTATATCATTTAGAAATATTTTAATGTATTTATTTGTTAACAAATCAATGCATGCAGACTACTAAATTACACTGAACTCTGCTGTATTTCAATGTTATATACTATTAACTCTACTGATCTCTAATATTTTATAGATCATATCTAATATTTGATATGGTTAATTTTCAATATTTTGTATGTATCAGGCCAAAAATATTATATTTTTCCATAGTTACAGCTCTGGAGCCCCTCTTTCTTGAGTCACAGACTTTCAAACTATGTGAGAGTATATACTTATTTAAAGATCATTAAAAAATCATTTATTTTGCATGTAAAGTACTCTAAGATGCAGCAAATAATCCCTGTTCTTAAATGATTTTTAATTCCAACAGTGATTTATTGCTGTTATGTGCCTTTGAGTTTCCTGCGACCTATAACCACCCTATGTACAAAAGCTCTGAACCCTGCCCTGTCCTGAGCCAATCTTACTCATTCTGACACATCAACCCCCACCGCCCTGGTTACTGTATCAATCCATCTCATCTGGGCTCTCCCTCTCCTGTGCTGTCCCTCCACCTTTGATGTCCTTCTCCAAGGACCAGTCCGTTTGGGTGACGTGCCCGAAGTATGTGAGACAGAGCTTCAAAATACTAGCCTCCAAGGAGAAATTGGGTTTTACCTTCTCCAAGATAGAACTATTTATTTTCTTGGAGGAATAGGCATCAATTTAATATTTCTGTATGGTGGATTAAGTAATGTGGTTGGAATCCACCTGGTGCTCTGTGGGAGAAAAATGGGCAACCCCCTCCTTCGTGACTTACTGCCTCTGAAAACCTGATGGAGAGTCAGCTATAAGTCAATCAATTATTTGGTGTATTATAGATCTCTAATGCAACTTTTGTGTATCAGTAATGAATGAAGAATATTGAACTTAAATTGCAGGCCAACTTTCAAAGCAGTTCAAGAGCATGCGCCCTGTTTGTCTGGCATGCTTGTTTGTTTTCTCATTCTGCTATTATGGGTATCACCCTCCACTCCGGCTGCATGGAATTCCTGTCTAACCTACTTACACGTAATAGTCCTTTCAGTGGCCTATTACAAATAACATCACTTTTGTTTTGATTTTTGTTGTCATTATTATTTTCACACCGTGACCTCAGTTTCTTTCACTTCCCCCCCTCTAGTTAGCATATTTTACTTTATTTTTAAGTTTTTCATCTTTGTCTTCAATCCTTATATAAAAGAGCTGTCTGTCATTGTTCTTGAACACCCAAAAGTGTGCCCATAAGCTAATTTTGCTCATTTTGACTTATTCTCAGGCCACTGACTCTTGAACAGAGTATCACAAAGACTGAAAAATGACTGAACTAGATTTTGTTCTGATAAAAAAAATGTGTGATTACAAATTAATTTCTGGGTGCTGGTGGGAAAAAAAACCAAAAACAAATTAATTTCTGCAATATAGATTTTCTGAGAGGTTCTGGAATTGAGTTAAGAGATGATCTGTTAATGGGGAAAAAAAAAATCAATGGTTTAAATCTGTCAGCTTCTCCACAGGAGAAAGATAAGGCACTCTGCTCCCATAAACAGTTACTCTCAGAAATCCTGTAAGGGAGTTCTATTCTGTCCTAAATGGCCATTGCTGTTGTTGTGTGCCGTTGAGTCAGAACCCATTCATAGCTTACCCTCCACTAACTTATCAGAGGCAATGAGTCACACGGGAAGAGAATGACCATCCTTCCCCATCAGAAGATTTGGTGGACTCCAACCGCATGCCTTTGACTTGCTGTATAGCTTATCACTAGGCCAGGGCAGTGAGTTATTTTCTGTTTGTTCATTTGCTTGTTTTAACATGAGTCTTTCAATAACGGCATGAGTCTGTTTTTAATTTTCCAAGTATATTTTCAGTTTTTCCTTTGTTGGTTTGCTTTAAATTTTTTTTTTTTTTTTATGTTTAGGTCCACATTTAAATGTAAGTTATGGTTACAGCAGTGTTAGAATTTAGGTTTAGGGTTCTTATTTTTGTATGTGATACTTTTATCAAGATAATTCCTTATCATTTCCAGCTTTCTGAAGTATATTTCCACCTGCAGACTTAGAAGAAATTCTCTTTCACTTTCTAGTTTTGCAGAAGCTTGGAAAACACACAACCAAATTTTGAAACATTAGCTTCTGATGTAAGAAAAAATAAGGAATGAAATAGTGAATGAGAACTATTACTGTGAATAACATATGTTGATTTTAATATGTGTATTTTTGATATTTACTGAGTTACTCAAAACCAATTAGGCTCACTTTTAGTCCTGTATCTATTCTTTAATAATGGACCTTGTTATATAGCAGAATTTGACTAATATTCTACTTTTCATGTGTTAGTTATGCCAAACTTGTAAGATGATAAATACAGAAATTATCTTCAGGGATTTTAAATGATTACTGGAGCTCACAAAACTAAAGGTGGGGTTTGCTATTATTGGTTTTAATATGAAAATTTTGAAAGTCCTGAAGATGGTGGTTGGATTTTTTTCCCCCCTACCTTCTCCTGAAGTTTGTCCATAGCCACCTTTCCTCTGGTATTGGAATATGAAGCCAGAGTCTTTATTTCAATATGCCATTTTTACTGCGATTTTCCTCAAAGGATTTGACTGGGCCTGAATTTCACCTTCCTGTGCCTTTGCGTAGACTTTCACCTTTCTTGTATAGACGAGGCTTAGGGTTAAATTTAAGTGTGACTTAACCTTTCATTAAGAGAGTGGAACAAAATATACTGTGCCAGTTTGGACCCCCACATTTTATTTCCTCAGACCAAGGAACAGAACAGACTTTACAGCTCCTAGAGTGGGCCAAGAAACATCATATTAAATGGAAATACTATGTTCCTATTACCCTCTGATAAAGAGCTGGAATGGGCAATTAAAACATTTGTTACCCAAACAGAGGGAATTGAAGGCATAAAAGATTGGCTCACATGTCTTTAAGAGGGTGGGCTCACGAGAGAGACTAAAGGAAATTCACCCCTGGAAAGATTCCTACATTTCTCAGGGATTTCTGGAAAAGAGAGAGTAGGGAGGCCAGTACTACACAATTCTTCCCCTCTTTACTAGAAATTGTCTTCTTTCCAGATGCCGCATTCCAATATGCCCCTAGCACAAATTTTGGATCCCTTCATGATTTCTTCAACAGGTGTGAGGATCATAGTACAGCGGGCTCTTGTGTCCAGAAGGGCCAGCAACATTTTTTCTTCACTCCTGAGCCATTTTAGTCACATATATGCCTTTGGCCTCAGGTCTCTTGCTGGAGCTTGAACCAGGACACTTCTGCCTTCTCCTCAATCCATACTTTGATCAGCTACTTTGAAGGAAATAGCAAAAAGTAAGGCCACAGGAATATATGGCATACCAATTGACATATTTCAGCTAACAGATGCTGCGCTGGACGTGCTCACCAAGTTGTGCCAAGAAATCTGAAGAACAATCGCTTGACCAACCGACTGGAAGAGATCTGTATTTGTTCCAATTCCAAAGAAGGGTGACCCAACAGAGTGTGGAAACTATAGAACAATATCGTTGATTTCACATGCAAACAAGATTCTACTGAAGATTATCCAAAAACAACTGGAACAGTACATCAGCAGAGAACTGCCAGAAGTCTAGGCTGAGTTTAGAAGGGGTTGTGGTACTAGGTATATTGTAGCTAATGTTAGATGAATCTTAGCTGAAAACAGGGAATACTAGAGGAATGTTTATCTGTGTTTCATTGATTATACAAAGGCATTTGACTGTGTGAATCATAACAATGCGTGGCTGAATTTGAGAAGAATGGGAATCCCAAAACTCTTGATCCTGCTAATGTGAAACCTATACTTAGACCAAGAGACATTCGTCAGAACAGAGCAAGGAAACACTGCATGGTTCAAAATTGGAAGGACGTACTCCAGGGATGTGTCCCATCTTTATACCTTTTTAACCTGGGCTCTATGAGGAGAAATGAGGCATCAGGATTGGTGGAAGATCTATCAACAATCTGCATTATGCAGATGACACAACCCTGCTTGCTGAAACTGAGGAGGACCTGAAGCACTTGCTGCATATGGTCAAGGACTGTAGCCTTCAATATGGATTGAGGATCAATATCAAGAAGACAAACATTCTCACCACTGGACCAATTAGCAGCATCAGGATGGATGGTGAGGAGTTTGAGATTGTTCACAGCTTTAGTCTGCTTGGCTCCATGGTCGACACTCTTGGCACCAGCAGCTAGGAAATTAAAGGATGTATTGCGATGGGAGTCTGCTGTTAGGGACCTCTTCAAAGTACTGAAGAGCAATGGTGTCACTCTGGAGACTAAGGTACGTCTGATACAGGCCATGGTCTTTGCAATCACCTGTTATGCATCAGAGAGTTGGACAATGATTAGGGAGGATAGAAGGAGAATTGATGCCTTTGAGCTGTGGTGCTGGAGAAGAGTATTGAGGTTACCATGGACTGCTAAGGAAACAGATTCATTCTGGAGAGGGTTAAATTGGTCTGCTCCTTGGAGGCAAGGATTCTGAGGCTCCATCTGACATACTTTGGTCTTGTTGTAAGGAGAAATGGGTGCTTGGAGAGGGACATCATGATTGGGAGGCTGGAGGGCAGGGGTAGGAGGGGAAGGCCCTCTATGAGGTGGATTGATTCAGTGACTGGGGTAATCAGGGTGGTTGTGTCAGAGGCAGTGTGATTGGCACAGGACAGAGCAGGTTTTAGGGCTGTTGTACGTAGGGTTGTTAGGAGTTACAAGCGACTCAATGCCACATAACAACAACAACAACAGCTTAACTTCCACTTCAAGTGCTTTCAGGTGGGGCTCCCTACCAATAACTACTTGCTGGCAGAGATTAGTAAAACAGACTTTTTTAGTTCCTCTCAATGTTCAGAGAAGAGAGCTAACTTTCTTTGGCCCACCCTACCTCTTCTAGAGTTGTCTTAGAACCTTTATCTCAACTGCACCAATGTCTGCTATATTCAACCCGTTTCTGAGTAACCATCTAAAAATCTTCACCCTAGGATAAATCTTTTCCCCATTGTCTCCATTGCCTATGAATCACCCTGATGTTTCTTGTATCTCTAAAACCCATAAGGGAAAGTATTTTCATAGACTTGGTACATCTTCTTAAATTATTGGCTTATATTTCAGTAGCAAATTTACATGAGCTGTCCACATGGGAGGAAACCCACAAGGTTACCTTTGCTGCTACTACGACGGAGAGAAAATTTGAGAAGTTGCTTAACGGACTGAGACAAAAAGGTAAACAATGAAGATGAAACGGAATTTCTTGAAAAGTCTAAGTATTGATGCTTTTTGTTTCCCCTTCCTTTGTCATAACATTGAAATTATTATAAATTATACAAAAATGA